>NC_089582.1:66673489-66973489 GCF_019320115.1 Miscanthus floridulus | reverse complement strand
AACAAGTTAGCATATGTATCGGTCGATCAACCAAACACTCTGTAGAGGTTTTACATACCCACAAGATAGCCATCCTCGATGGTGCCCCGTCTAGGCAGATTCTGGCCGCTTGCTAGCCTAGAACGATGCCACCCTACCTCTCAGCCCTGGAACATCCCAAGTCTAGTCTAGGGATGGCTGATACTAGTGAGTCGTAGATAGAGCCAGGGGCCCTCTAGATGTCAAGAGCTGAGTCCACAAGACCTCCTAAAGTCTCGGAAGGGTGTGGGGGAAACCGCGTGCCCCGTACCTCCTTGCACACGTTCGCCTAGTAGTAGTGGCATTGTTCTACCAAGTAGTCCGACCGCCTCGCACCATATAGGGCGAGTGGGATGTAAAGGATTCCCTGGTGAGTCTGAGTACTAGTAAGTCCTTAGGGATTGACTAAGCCAGAATGTCTTCATCAGGGTTTCCATTTACCAGTGCCACCACAGCACCTCCACCCCAAGCTCCTCCCATCATAGGTTCACACCCAGGCCACCTCATATACCATTTACCCACCACTAGGTATCCATTTCCAAGGGTGCCTAGGTAGCACCCCATGGCAAGACTTGCCCTAGGCTCGTCGTATACTCCAACTTGGTCGACACAACCCTCACCCTCCACACACCCAAGTCACACATGCAGCACTCTCCCCATAGTCCAGATAACACCAGTTTCCACCACGCATTAATGTAGTATAAGCATAGTAGAAGTATAAGCAATGAAATATAGCAGTAAGCGTGTGTCTAGCCTAATAGCAGGGTATGCAGGGGTAAGGTTGCGTCAAGGTAAAGGCCATCAAGTAAGCATACTACCATGCAAGTCCTATCATAGTATGATTATAACAGTAAAGTAAAGCAATAGCAGTCCTATATTAGCCATGCGTAATAGGTGCTACGAGATTGGGTGGGATGTGGCACCTTCAGTGTAGTCGTCTCCGTACTCCTCACGGTACTCTCGGTCCTCGTCCGTCTGGTTCTCCTCTAAGTCTGCATACGATCGAATTATAGTCGCGTTAGCAACGTCTATAGAATAGCACAAAGAAGCAATGAAAATTCAAAAGAGCCAAATGCACTGAAATAAGGGTTCATTGCGTAAAGTTCGATTTTTGATGAATTTTGGTCCTAGTTTCGTATTTTTTTGAGGTCATATGAATTAGTCATGAATTTCCAAAGTTTAAATCATCTCTGAAAATAATTAAGGCTGATTAATTCAGGACTGACACGTGTCACACTGTGACTGGTCCATGTGGCATGCTGACGTCAGCATGATGTCAGCATGACGTCATTGGCTCGGCTCTGAGCTGTCAAGTGGGGTCCTGCATGGCGGTGTCACTAACATGTGGCCCCAGTCAACGGTCAACGTTTGACCGGTCAATGGTCAATACAGGCTGGGTCCAAACTAGGCCGGTTGGGCCTAGATACGGGCTGGGCTTTGCCTGCCACATGGCACGCGCTGGTGCGGCCACGTTGTCATACTGGGTCACTAACGGGCCATGGTCCTTGGGCGCAGGTGAGGCGCAGTTCATGGTGAACCTACCTGCGTTGGTCCATAGACCGCAGAGCCGGTCCATGAAGGACTAGGCTCCACTTCTTCCTAGGGTTTGGTTCACATGCATGACGTGGTCGTGGTCAGAGCTCGGTAGAGCTACTCGAGACGTGGTTGGCGTGGTCGTGGTCGGCGAGGTCGTGGTCGGCGTGGTCGTGGTTGGTGAGGTCATGGTCGGTGTGGTCGTGGTTGGTGAGGTCGTGGTCGGAGCTGCTCGGTGGAGCTGCTCAGGATGTGGTCCGCGAGGTCATGGTTGGAGCTGCTCGGCGAAGGGAAAATCCCCTTCTCTTCCCCGACAGGACTCCCACTGGTGGTGAGCTCACCGACGAGCTTCCGCGGCGGTGCTAGCGTCCGATTAGGGTAGGCAATAGTTTTCCCCAAGCCTCAGCGATTGCGACAGTGGGGTCGGGGTGACGGCTAGGGCTTCCTAGGGCTCTGGCCATGATGAACGGTGGTGTGGGTTCATCGGTGTGCATGGACAGGGCTGTAGTGGTAGCGAATGCCTAGTTGGAAGAGCGTGTGAGCTCCACGGTGCTTTATGGTCATGGTGGGTGTGTTGACGGAGCTCCTGGTGCTCCCAGTGGCTCTGGCCACGGTGGTGGGGGCAAAACAGAGGCGGTTGCGCTCCGACGAGGTGCGGTGCGGCAACGCAGGGCTCCGGTGGGCTTCTTCCTCGGCTAAGGTGAGCGCAGTATGACTCTCGTCATGGCTGGGGTCCTCCTTTTGGCTGATGGCAGTGCACACGGTGCATCCTGGGTCTCTGTAAGCGTGTCCTTGGTGGTCTCCCTAGCTAACAAGTTGGGCTAGGCCGGAGCTCAAAGCTTCAGCAAGGTTTCAATCATGGCGGTACACGTTCCATTTGGCTACGGAGGTGGTCTCAGCAAGATGGCTCACCGTAGGGTTCGTGGTGGTAGGATGGTGGTGTAGTGGTGAGGCGAGGCCATGATGAGGCGATGCAGTGCCGTGCCAAGTAGCTATGTCGCTGCAGCTGATCGGGGCGGCGCTCCTAGCTCCAGCGAGGTCCTCCCCGTAGCGGCTTCCTTCTCCGCCTTGCTTCTCCCTCCTCTCTCTCTCGACTTGACGCTATGTGGTGCTGTGCCACCAGCAGCGGTGGCAACGGGCTGAGGGTTATGCTCACAGACGTTGGCTTTTATAGCCGAGCTCCAAGGGCTCTAATGGCGGACGGTGATTGGGCGGTGGTGATACGTGTGGCGCATCCGATGGCTCTCATGTGGTTGTGTAGGCGCGGCACAAGGGGAACAAGGTCATACGATTTGTGTGACCCTAGGCCCATGCCTGCCACACTAGTCGACTCCCGGTCGCATGGTGGAGAATGAGTGGGCGAGGGGAAGAAGATGCTACTATGCTGACAAGCGGGGTCAGGTCGTCAGGCGCTTGGCGTGATGTGGTTGCGTGCTGTGCATGATGGCTAACGAGCGGGCTCAGCTTGTCAGCGGCTGTGCCCGTGCGGGCAGCGATGCTGGGCCGGCTTCATAGGCTACGCGTGTGAAAGGGCAGGTGGGCAAGTTTGCAAAGCCGAGCAGGCCTAGGCTGCTGCTGCTCCCTCTTCTTTCCTTTCTCTTTTATTTGTTGCCAATTTGGTTAGGGTTTATCATAAATATTTAGTGAGTTAGTTAAACATCACATAAGGCAAAAGAATCCAAATCACAAGTGGGTCTAAGGGTGCATTCATGATTTATTTATTTAGGAATTTAATTACACATGTGGCATAAAACCAAACTATGCTTATGATTTTAACCTAGTTGGGTCACATCCAATCCAGATCTAGGGTTTGGCTTCTACATGTGTCACTCAACATCACATAGTGCTGACACATAAAAATTTTGTAGTTGTGATTTTTGGTGTGTGGATTTTTGGGTTGTTACAGTCCTACACCCTTAACAGAATCTCGTCCCCGAGATTAAAGTGTAATGTACTCTTCGAAGAGGTAAGGGTAATGTAGCCAGGAGGTCAGACTCTTTCTCCCTTGTTGCTTCTCTCTTTGTGTGATTGCTCCATTGGATCTTGCACATAGGAATAGTTTTGCTCCTAGGTCTCTTTGGTATCTCTGCCTAGAATTCTGATAGGATGTTCTTTATACTCAAGTGTATCTTGAATGTCAAGTGCATCAGTTGGAACTACTTCATCGGGCACTCTTAAACACTTGCGTAGCTGTGAGACATGGAATACGGGGTGTACACCCGCCAATTCCTCAGGTAGCTCAAGTTTGTAAGTGAGTTTCCCAATCCTCTTGTGGATCCGGTATGGCCCAACAAATCTAGGGGCAAGCTTGCCTTTCACATGGAATCTGACAGTTCCACATAGCGGGGATACCTTGAGATAGACGAAGTCTCCCACATTGTACTCAAGTTCTCTTCTTCTTTTGTCAGCATAGCTCTTGTATCGACTTTGGGCAATTCTCAAATTCTCCTTTACTTGGGCAACTCCTTCTTCGGCATCTTAAATCTTGGCGGAGTCAAAGAACGATCTTTCTCCCGGTTGGGACCACATCAAAGGTGTCTTACAAGGTCTGCCATATAGAGCTTTGAACAGGCGACATCTTGATGCTGGCTTGGTAGTTGTTGTTGTAAGAGAACTCTGCATAGGGTAGGCATTTCTCCCAATCAGAGCCATAATTCAATACACTAGCGCAAAGCATGTCTTCTAAGATCTGATTCACACGTTCTGTCTATCCTGTCTGTCTGTGGGTGATATGTGGAACTGAAATCAAGTTTGGTTCCAATGGACTTATGTAGAGCTTCCTAGAATCAGGACACAAACTAAGGACCACGATCAGATACAATACTAGAGGGAGCTCCATGCAGTATGAGAATATGGCTCAACATATAGATCTGCTAATTTCTCGGCATTAGGTTTTGGTCCTAACTGGTACAAAGTGAGCAATCATTGGTCAAACGATCAACAATCACCCAGATGGAATCATTGCCTTTCTGTGAATGGGGCAATCCAACTATGAAATCCATGGATATGCTCTCCCATTTCCACTTGGGAACGTCAAGAGGCTTCAGCAATCCTGTAGGCCTTTGATGTTCAACCTTGACTCTATTACAGGTGTCACATTGTGCCACATGTCTCGCAATGTCTGTCTTCATGCCTTTCCACCAGAAGTGTTTCTTCAAGTCTAGATACATCTTTGAACCTCCAGGGATGGATACAGTACTTAGAATCATGGGCTTCGGACAGAATTTCCTCCCGTAGTGCTGGGTCAGATGGAACACAGATTCTGTTCTTGAACCAGATGGTTCCTTGTTCATCTTCCTGGTGGTTGGTCTTGTAGCCTAGTTTCATTAGACCATAGAGATATTCGATCTCTTCGCAACTTCTCTGAGCTTGACGGATGCAATCTATGAGATCATACTATATGCGGAGCTCATTCAACAAGTCATGTGGTAGTATCTCAAGTTGGAAATCATCAATCTCATCCTTGAGTTCAGGTGGTACGGATTCAGTGATCAAAGTGTGACAGTAACTCTTGCGACTGAGAGCATCTGCGACTACATTAGCTTTTCCTGGATGATAGTGAATTTCTAGGTCGTAGTCCTTGATCAACTCTAGCCATCGGCGTTGCCTCAGTATTTAGATCTTCCTAAGTGAAAAAGTACTTCAAGCTCTTGTGATCTATATAAATATCACACTTGTTGCCTATCAAGTAGTGTCTCCAGATCTTCAAGGCATGCACAACTGCTGCTAACTCAAGATCATGGGTTGGGTAACGGTTCTCGTGTTCTTTCAACTATCGAGACGCATATGCTATCACTCTTCCATCTTGCATCAGTACACATACAAGTCCTTGACGGGATGCATCATAATAGACTATGAAACCTTTGCTGATATCAGGCAATGCTAGCACAGGAGTTGTGGTAAGCTTCTGTTTCAATTCCTGGAAGCTTTGTTCGCACTCAGGCGTCCATTCAAAATCCTTAGTCTTCTTCAGGAGGTTGGTCATTGGACGGGCTATCTTGGAGAAGTTTTTGATGAATCGACAATAATATCCAGCCAATCCTAAGAAACTTCGGACTTCTGTCACATTACGAGGTTGATCCCACTCTTTCACAGCTTCAATCTTGGCTGGGTCAACTGTGACACCTTTAGCTGATAGTACATGGCCTAGGAAGGCAACTTCCTATAGCCAAAATTTGCACTTGCTAAACTTTGCGTAGAGCTGATGTTGGGCTAGTTTCTCAAGCACAGTTCTCAGATGATGTTCTTGTTCTTCAGCGGTGGGTGAATAGACAAGAATGTCATCAATGAATACTACCATGAACTTATCCAGTTCATTCATGAAAACCTTATTTATCATGTTCATGAAGTATGCGAGAGCATTCGTGAGTCCAAAGGACACCACAGTGAACTCAAACTGCCCATACCTAGTCACAAAAGCTGTCTTCGGGATGTCACTTTCTCGAATCTTCATCTGATGATAGCCAGATCTGAGATCAATCTTGGAGAAATACTTGGCACCTCGGAGCTGATCAAGCATATCATCGATTCTTGGCAAAGGGTACTTGTTCTTGATGGTGACTGCGTTCAAGTTCGGTAATCAATGCACATTCTCATTGAGCCATCCTTCTTCTTAACAAATAGAATAGGGGATCCCCAGGGTGAAGCACTGGGTCTGATATATCCCTTCGATATGAGCTCATCAAGCTGTTTCTTGAGCTCAGCTAGTTCATCAACTGACATGCGATAGGGTCTCTTGGCAATAGGTCCTGTTCCCGACAAAAGATCAATGATGAACTCCACATCATGGTCTGGTGGCATACCCGATAATTCTTCAGGGAATACATCAGGATAGTCTCTGACCACAAGCACATCATGAACTGTCTTCTCCTCTTTCTGTGATTCTGAACTGGCTTTAAGGGCACATAGGATAGAGGTAGACTTTCCGGCCTAGGGTTCACATCTAATGACTTGGCCTGATGGGTGGGTCACTTGGACGTATCTAGGTGAACATGATATGATACCTTGGTGAATGGTTAGCCAATCCATACCTAAGATGACATCTAGGTTTATGGAAGGTAACAGGGTTACGTCGGCTTTAAAGATAAGACCCTCAATGGTAAGACTCACTCCCTTACAGATGTGGGTGCACTTTAGGTCTCCTAAAGGTGAACTGGTGATGATAGGCTTTTCACGTGGGGTTACAGGCAGGTCATGCTCTCGTGCAAACTTGGATGACATGTAAGAACAAGTTGCTCTAGAGTCAAATAGAACTAATGCAATATTGCCATTAACTAAAAACATACCGTACACAACGTCAGGGGCAGCCTGTGCTTCCTCGGCGTCCAGATGGTTGAGACGTCCATGGGTAGCAGATTCCTTGAACTGAGACTTCTGAGCGGCTGAGTTCTGTGGGCACTCTGTGGCTTTGTGACCCGGTTGGCCACAAGTGAAGCAGGTGAAAGGCGCACCGCCTATAGGGGTTGGCGCGGGTGCCTTCTAGCTTCCAGCGCTTGGTGCAGAGCGGTTCTGTGCTGGGCATTCATTCACAGAGCGGAAACGGTTGAAACGGTCCTAAGTGTTGTGGTCCTGAGCATAACGGTCTTGGGTGTAACGATCCTGAGCAGGGCAGGAGTATTTGGTGGTGTAGCCTCCACTACCCCTACTCGATCCAGGGTTGTCATCCCTGTTGTGGTGAGAGCGTTCCCTAGATGGGGCATCTCTGTGGAACCTCTTGCAATCACGGCCACGGAGGGACTCCTCAGGCTTATGCTTCCTCTCCCTGTACTCTTCTCCAGCTTCAGCACGGTCCTTCTCAATCTAGATGCAGCGATCCACCAAAGCACGCAACGTGTTACTCTAAATACCACCAAACTTTAGATTGATGTGCGGGTTAAGTCCCTTGCGATAATAGTACAAGCTTCTCCTTCTCAGAGTTCACAACATAGGAAGGTGCATAGCGAAGAAGATTGGTGAAACGAGTAGTGTACTCAGTCACCCTGTCCTTTCCCATCTTAATATTGCGGAACTCCTCGGCTTTGGCCTCCATGATACCCTTGGGAACATGATACTCGGTGAATGCTTCAGCAAACTCATCCCACGAGATGTTTGCAGGGTCCTCATGGGAATCACTAAAACTATCCCACCAAGCGCGTGCTGCACCTGTGAGCTGGTGTGTGGCAGCTCCGACACACTCATCGTCAGTGAAAGTAGTGAGGTCAAGCTTCTTCTCCATCTCCTTGAGCCAGTCATCGGCTACAAGCGGGTCAGGGTCAGTGCCATCATAGGTGGGTGGACTTAGCTTCAGGAGTCCTTCTAGCTTCCTTTAGGAAGTCATTCTGCTGACCTCCCTAGCGATGGTTTGCTCCGTCAACAAGAGCTGCAAGAAGCTAGGGTCTAGTTGCGCCATCACCTCTGCTAGGGTCAGGTGGTGGTGGTGATGGAATGTTCTCCTCAGGCAGCGGGGTATTCTCTAGGTTGAAGGGTATCCCTCCATGTCCACTGGCCACATGGCCATGGCCATGGTTGTTGCCACCATGCCCCCATTTGGTTCGACTGGTTTGGGGGTGGGCACATGTCCATAGGTTCATTAGACGATTAGATCGGTGGTTTGGCATCTGCAACACGGATCATAGGAATTTTAGTGTTTGTGCCATAAGTGCTTATAATTTAGTATGATTACATGATTTTGTCGATTTAAAGAAAATCATTTATACTATCCAACACTCATTACAAAGAAGCAATAAGATCCATAAGATGCAATAAGATCCAAAACATTTATTACATGGGTTTTATTACATAGCATCATCTCCAGTAGCTACACTTGAAGACGTGCAAGAATTGTACTATGCATAATGTCTCATAATACATCTCATAAGGGGTACATCATGGGGTACAACTTATGGAAGCCACTGTCATGACTCATGACCACATAGGGTCATCTACTCTAACTCGTACACTGCAGCTGGGATACGACTGTTCTTGATCTCGATCTCCTTGTCAGACTTGTGAAGTCAGGACACGTACTTCAAGGCCTCAGCGAGCTCCTTAGTAGGCTTGGCTCCAGGTAGGGTAGGGTAGGCATCTAGGTTCAGGTGAGTCGGGGCTAACTCAAACTCCTCTACCCTAGGCTTTGTCTTGCTACAAATCTCCTTGGGCAGCTGATCCCACATACCCTTCATCTTCCTAAGGCGCTTCTTGTCAGACTTCTGCTAAGCCTACCATGTCCTCTCACACTTGTCCTGTAGGTACTCATTCTGCTTGAGTGCCTCGATCAAGGTGACCCTGGTTGCGAACGGCCTTCTTCCTGAACTCCTCTAGCTCCTGGGTCATGGTCTTGTTTCGAGATTAGATTTTTAGCATATCAATCCCTTTGGACCTTTCTCTGTCTCCTCTGCGGTTGAACTCAGCCTTCTTGTCATCCAACTCTCTCTGCAACTCCAAGACCTTGCTGTCGAGGTAGCAGTTCCTATTGCCTAGGTCGGCTGCTTTGTCCTGTAAGTCTACGACCTCGGTTCTGTGGACTTCTTCACGATGGTTGAGCTCGTCCTGTAGCTTGGCAACTGTCTCAAGTAGACTAGCTCGCTCCTGTGCTCCCTACGAGTCTCGCTCTTGGTACTCCCACAGAAGGGCCTGGTCCTGATGTCTCCTCTGCTCCAGCTGGGTCACATACCTGTCCTGCTCTAGTAGGTGGATAGCTGAGACACAAAGGCATCTGTCCTCCTCGGCAAAGATAACTCTATCGGCTATGAAGCTCTACTCACTAGGGGTAAGGTTGAGGTCAAGGGCCTAGGGGGAGTAGACGGAACTCTGTCGTCTTCAGGTGCTCGTAGTGGTCCCTCATCACTCTGGGAAGTGCCTTGTGTGAGATAGCTTGCAGTCCCTCCTCGACTGTGGCCTCTATCATCATCTCGGTGAAAGCTAGGACAGAAGGTAAGGTAGTGCTAGCTGGAAACTCAACTGAGGTGACAATCGTTCCTTTGATTCCTCCTTCCTGAGCTGGCTTCCCAGTGCAGGTGACCTCGACAAGCTCATCGGGAACTCCTAACGTGACGAGAATTCGGCAGAGGGTTTGTGCAAAACCCCCAAGCTCATGTAGGTCGAAGGTAAGCTTGGCGTGGTCCAGAGGTAGCGGTCCTAGAGGCGGCCAGTCAATGTTCGTTGCCATCTACATGTTTTAAGGAACAGGTGTTAGCAGGTCAATAATAGATAAGCCTTGCATAAAAGTAAATGCAGGGTCGATATATAACCAAAAGAAGGGCTGTTCACGTCCTATTCTATCGTCCATTTCTGAGGGTTTCATCCTATGGTCAAGTATGGCTCTGATACCAACTGAAACGACCTGATTTCCATGAAGGGAAATCCATAGAGTCGAAGTGTAATAAGACCATTGTAGATCATATTACCCAAATTTCCAGTCGAATACCACATCCATACAACGATAATATCAGAGTACAAATAGTGCGGAATTACATAATTTATTACATTGCCGCATTGGTGGAATCAAAAGTAGCATTCATTCAGAACAGCTTGAAGATAAGATTGCCAAACTCGAGCGTAGGCATGAACCCCTCAACCATCAAACTCCTCGGAGCTATACTCCTCAGCCAAACCTGTGTGCCAAAATTTATCAGTACGATTTGTACTGGCCACTCCCACCCTATGAGCATTGCTATGTGGAAATTGGATGCAAGTTGGATATAATCAAAAGGAACCTATAAGGCTGGGGTTTCCTATGCAATAGCATATCAAGTATATAATAATAGTTAGTCAAGTTTTAACACCATTCCCACACACATTCCACCCCATTCCCTTTCTAGAGCCAGGTTTCGATCCTGGGATCGATATACCACCGTCTCCACACCATCACCAAATCACAACCATACCATCGCTCAGTCGACTAGGCCAACTCCCTCTCGGCACTATCTCAAGGCTTGTAGCCCCTGGCTACGACAGACTCTCTCTCCCGGGGGAAGAAGAAAAGGACACATCTCACTATCTAGTTTAAGCGAAACCCAGGAAAGGTCCATAACCGATAAGTCGGCATATGTATCGGTCGATCAACCAAACACTCTGCAGAGGTTTTACATACCCACAAGATAGCCTTCCTCGATGGTGCCCCGTCTAGGTAGATTCTGGCCGCTTGCTAGCCTAGAACGATGCCACCCTAACTCTCAGCCCTGGAACATCCCAAGTCTAGTCTGGGATGGCTGATACTGTGAGTCGTAGACAGAGCCGGGGCCCTCTGGATGTCAAGAGCCGAGTCCATAAGGCCTCCTAAAGTCTTGGAAGGGTGTGGGGGAAACCGCATGCCCCGTACCTCCTTGCACACGTTCGCCTAGCAGTAGTGGCATTGTTCTACCAAGTAGTCCGACCGTCCCGCACCATATAGGGCAAGTGGGATGTAAAGGATTCCCGGTGAGTCTGAGTACTAGTAAGTCCTTAGGGATTGACCAAGCCAGAGTGTCTTCATCAGGGTTTCCATTTACCGTGCCACCACAGCACCTCCACCTCAGGCTCCTCCCATCACAGGTTCACACCCAGGCCACCTCATATACCATTTACCCACCATAGGTATCCATTTCCAAGGGTGCCTAGGTAGCACCCCATGGCAAGACTTGCCCCAGGCTCATCGTATACTCCAACTTGGTCGACACAACCCTCACCCTCCACACACCCAAATCACACACGCAACACTCTCTCCATAGTCTAGATAACACCAGTTTCCACCATGCATTAATGTAGTATAAGCATAGTAGAAGTATAAGCAATGAAATATAGCAGTAAGCGTGTGTCTAGCCTAATAGCAGGGTATGCAGGGGTAAGGTTGCGTCAAGGTAAAGGCCATCAAGTAAGCATACTACCATGCAAGTCCTATCATAGTATGATTATAACAGTAAAGTAAAGCAATAGCAGTCCTATATTAGCCATGCATAATAGGTGCTACGAGATTGGGTGGGATGTGGCACCTTCAGTGTAGTCGTCTCCGTACTCCTCACGGTACTCTCGGTCCTCGTCTGTCTGGTTCTCCTCTGAGTCTTCATACGATCGAATTATAGTCATGTTAGCGATGTCTATAGAATAGCACAAAGAAGCAATGATAATTCAGAAGAGCCAAATGCACTCAAACAAGGGTTCATTGCGTAAAGTTCGATTTTAGATAAATTTTGGTCCTAGTTTCATATTTTTCTGAGGTCATATGAATTAGTCATGAATTTCCAAAGTTTAAATCATCTCTGAAAATAATTAAGGCTGATTAATTCAGGGCTAACACGTGTCACATTATGACTGGTCCACGTGGCATGCTGACATCAGCATGACGTCATTGGCTCAGCTCTGAGCTGACAAGTGGGGTCCTGCATGGCAGTGTCACTGACATGTGGCCCCGGTCAATGGTCAATGTTTGACCGGTTAATGGTCAATACACGCCGGGTCCAAACTGGGCCGGTTGGGCCTAGATGCAGGCTGGGCTTTGCCTGCCATGTGGCGCGCGCTGGTGCGGCCACATCGTCATACTAGGTCACTAACGGGCCGTGGTCCATGGGCGTAGGTGAGGCGCAGTTCATGGTGAACCTACCTGCGTTGGTCCATAGACTACAGAGCCGGTCCATGAAGGACTAGGTCCACTTACTCCTTCCTAGGGTTTGGTTCACGTGCACGATGTGGTCATGGTCGGAGCTCGGCGGAGCTGCTTGGGACGTGGTCGGCGTGGTCATGGTCGGCGAGGTCGTGGTCGGCGTGGTCGTGGTCGGCGAGGTCATGGTCAGCGTGGTCGTGGTCGGCGAGGTCGTGGTCGGAGCTGCTCGACGGAGCTGCTAGGGACATGGTCAGCGAGGTCATGGTCGGAGCTGCTCGGCGATGGGAAAATTCCCTTCTCTTCCCTGATAGGACTCCTGCCGGCGGTGAGGTCACCGACGAGCTTCTACGGTGGCGCTAGCGTCCGATTAGGGTAGGTAATAGTTTTCCCCAAGCCTCGGTGATTGCGACGGTGGGGTTGGGGCGATGGCTAGGGCTTCCTAGGGCTCTAGCCACGGTGAACGGCAGCATGGGTTTGTCGGCATGCATGGATAGGGCTGCAGTGGTAGCGAATGCCCAGTTGGAAGAGCATGTGAGCTCCATGGTGCTTCTATGGTCATGGTGGGTGTGTTGATGGAGCTCCTGGTGCTCCCAGTGGCTCTGGCCCTGGTGGTGGGGGCAAAACAAAGGCGGTGGTGCTCCGACAAGGTGCGGTGCGGCAACGTAGGGCTCCGGTGGGCTTCTTCCTCAGCTAAGGTGAGCGCAGTATGACTCTCATCATGGCTGGGGTCCTCCTTTTGGCTGATGGTAGCGCGCACGGCGCATCCTGGGTCTCTGCAAGTGTGGCCTTGGTGGTCTCCCTAGCAAACCAGTTGGGCTAGGCTAGAGCTCGAAGCTTTAGCAAGGTTTCGATCATGGCGGTACACTTTCCATTTGGCTAGGGAGGTGGTCTCAGCAAGATGGCTCACCGCAGGGTTCGTGGTGGTAGGATGGTGGTGCAGTGGCGAGGCGAGGCCGTGATGAGGCGATCTAGTGCCATGCCGAGCAGCTACGTCGCTGCAGCTGATCGGGGTGGCGCTCCTGGCTCCAGCGAGGTCCTCCCCGTAGTGGCTTCCTTCTCCGCCTTGCTTCTCCCTCCCCTCTCTCTCTCGGCTTAACGCTGTGTGGTGCTGTGCCACCAGTGGCGACGGCGAACGGGCTAAGGGTTAGGCTCATGGACGTTGGCTTTTATAGCCGAGCTCCAAGGGCTCCAATGGCGGACGATGATCGGGCGGTGGTGATACGTGCGGCGCATCCAACGACTCTCGTGCGGTTGCGTAGGCACGTGTAACACCCTAAAAATTTGCCTCTTTTGAAAATAGGATTAAAATGATTTATTTGTGATTTTTTTGTGCTCATGAAATATAGGCAAATAAAAATTTTCATTAAATTAAAATACATCATAAGGTAGTAACATGTGTGAGCATACATGTTGTTGCATCTTATTTATTGTGTTGGATGGTGTGGATCTAAAACTCCAAAGTAATTTGGAATGATTTTGGAAAAAGAGTTTGAAAATGGCTTTGAAATAAAAGAAAATTAGAAAATAAAAGTATTTTTTTTAAAAGTTGTAAAGTTATCTTGGAAAGCTTAATAGAATTGTCCATTTTTTATTGAATAGGAAAGTATATTTGAAACCATACTCGAATTGGTTTTGAATTTAGCTTAGAATTGGAAGATTAGAAAAAGAAAAGGAATTGGAAAATGTAAGAACTTAAAAAGTTATTTTTGGAAACTTACCAAAATTGCTCACTTTTATTGGAATTGAAAAATATGTTCAAACTCTATTTGAATTTGCATTTAGTTTACTTTTGAATTGGCTTTGAAAACTAAATAGGAAAAAGATTTTGAATTGGAAAAAAATATCCCTTCTTTCTATTTTTGGCCCAACCTCGGAACCAGCCCAGCACAGGTTTTGGCCGGCCCTTTTCCTTCCTCCTCTTCCCGGCCTGGCCTGCTGGCCGGCCCAGCCGCCTCTCTTTTCCCTCTTTCCCATTTCCCGTGCCCGGCCTGCTCTTTCCTGGCTTTGGCCGCTTGACAGCCCGCCTACGCAGCCCACTGCTCCGCAGCCCGCTTGCCCTGGCCCAGCTGGCGGCCCGCTCAGCTCAGCGCTGCTGCGCCGCGCGCCAGCCCGCTCCTGCACCGGCCCGCTGTTCGGCCTGCCCCGCGCGTCGCTCGCACACGCAAGCGCCCAGCCTGCTCGGCCCACGCCTGCACGCGCTGTCTCTCCCCTCACCGTGCTGCTGGCCCCATCCGTCAGCCGCGCCTTCCTTCTTCCCCGCGCTCCTTCCCTTCTCTGCCCCGCCGATGGCGCACGCCCGAACGGCAAGCCACCGCCGCCGTTGCTCCCACATGGAAAGCGCCCGTATGGAAGGCCATCGCTGTGCCCCGCTCCCCTTCCTTCTTCGCCGCACCCCGTCCGGACTATAAAGCCCGGAGCCAAGCCCCGTCTTCTCCCCTTTTCCCAGCCGCGCTCAAGCAACTCCCCGCTGCCGGCAATCTCCCTCACCCGCACCTCAATCCTCGAAGCCGACGCACCCGTGAGATCCGCCACGACCCGACGCAGCCGTAGGTGCCTCCCCTTCTCGATTTCGGATTTGTTTTGCTCGGATTTCCCCTCACCGCACCCTCTCTTTCTCTCTCCAGCCGCCGTCGACGATGAACCGCCCCCTCGAGGCCCTCCCGGACGCCGCGACCACCTCTGTGGAACTCACGGTGAGCTCCTCCACCTTCCCATGCCCCTAGATGGTCAAATGGCGTCCTAGAATGTTGCATCCGCGAGCTCGGGCCATCGGCAACAATGGCGCCGCCGTCCTATGCTTCTTCCCCGGCGACTTGCTGCCCCACACCCATCTACGCCGTCGGATCTTCGGTGGACGGCCACGATAAGCCCGTACCCCTTCGCTGTGTAACCGGTCCACCGGGACTTGTGGACTCGGTCCACCCCGCCAGGTCAGCAGCGCCCACACCACATGGTGCACCGAGCCAATCACATGCGCCCATGTGTTTGCCCAGTCAGCAGCCCCAATCAACCACGGTCAGCCATGCCAGTTTTGTAGAAAAGTCCCCGCCTTTTCCAGTAATCAACCCGCGATCCAAATTAGTTCAAACTGATTTCTTTTAGGTCCTATTTTCTTCTGATTTAAACCCTGTATTTTCCAGAATTAGTGTGCCCAGTCCAAAGTACATTTAAATTCAGATTTTAATTGTTTTAATTCAAATTTGAGTTCAAGTTAATTATAGAAATGCCACTGGATCTTATTTTATGCGTAACTTTTGCGTTTTAAGTCCGATTTGATCCGTTCGAATTGCGTTAGGACCGTATTTACGTTATCTACGTGTTTATACTACTGTTAAGGCATGTTTTCAACACTTGAAATTTATGAGTAGATTTAATCTATTAATTAACCAAAGTAAAATTTGTTTAAATCATAACTTGTTTATTTCAACTCCGAAATAGTCCGTTCAAGTTGCGTTTGTTTCGTAACGACGAGATCTACGCTTTAGCAATGATGTTTACTATATTACTATTTCATAAAAATCATAGTTTAAATCATATCTTGATTAAAGATTATGCAACTAGGTTTTGTACATAAAATATGATTTGTTTTACTTTTGTTTTATAATTTAAATCTAAGATTGACTTAATTCAATCCATATCGTTTATAAAATATCTTTTGTATATGAATTCATAAAGTTAACATAAATGAAGCCTATAGTTTATTTTCCACGTATTAAGCAAATCTCTCGGTAGTTGTAACTTTTCAACCGTAGCTTCGATTAGCGTGCCTCTCGCGACTGTATGTTCGTAGTGATGCGTAGAATTGTATATCAATCTCTTTTACTTATTTTTCTTTGATTGGTGTACTATTCTGATATAGTTGCAACTGTATGCTATGCATGTATGTGTATGGATGTTTGTGTGGTGTTCTACGATTATCCAGTCGGTGAGATACACGTGGTGATCTAGAAGAAGAAGAAAGACATCAAAGATTAAAGCTTACCAAAGGATCGGTGTGTAAGGCAAGTATAGCATGGGACTATCCTTGTTACCTATTTACATTTAAACACTTAATTCATATTGCATGTGTCTCCCTTGTTACCATTAAGGATATCCTAGATATTTGATATCTTGTTCCTTCAAAACCTTTGGGTAACTGCATTGGATAGTTTTTGCTAGTGCTTAATCAAAACCATGATCTTGTAACTTGACTAATGGTATATGCAATAAACATTAAAATATGACTTTTTAGTAACATGGAACCAGGGGGCTGAAGTGTTTATATGCTTCAGATTTCTCTCCCTAAGGACTCATCTGTAAGTGATCATCCGGGACTTACAGTACAGCTATGAGGGCCATATGGCTCTGGCTTTAGCTCAGTATGAGGACCTTTTCTAGCTTGTTAGTGGTTACCTTTACGGCGCAAGAGGGGCTCCAACGGGTATGATCTCGGTCTGCCAAGTAGGTGCACTTGCTAGTCACTACTTGGAGGGGGGTTCATGCTTATTGATGGGTAAACCTTAGCGGCCCTAACTTGTTAGACGAACCTTTGAAAGGCTTCATAGTGAACCCTGTCGACCTTCCTTGGTAGTGGGTCAAGAGGCTGATCACCTCGGGTGAAAGGGTAAATCACAACTCACAGTGAACGTGTACAACCTCTATAGAGTATAAAATTGTTATAACAGCCGTGCTCACGGACACGAGCGGCCTTGGACCCTTATGGAATAGAGATGATCACTAATGGATAATTATACTAATGATCAATTGTTTATGCTATACATTATTCATGATTACGTGATCATGTGTTTATGGGAATGATAAATTCTTTGCCACTCAATTGCTTAAAAAGATGACCTATTAAAACTAATCGCAGTAAACCAATGTCAGCCTTTTGAGCCTCATGAACCCCATGATATAATTGTTAAGTACGACATGTACTTACGCTTGCTTTATTTTTCTATACTTTGGATAAAAATCTCGGATGGGTACCAGATTGCTGGTTTGGAGGAGTTAGGCTTGTGGTCAACCAGTTAGTCGTCCCTGTGGATTCAGAGTCTTCGCCAGAAGATCAGAGTCAACTTTCCGCTGTCTTTACTCTGAGGTTATTTTCTTTTTACTAATATGTTATGTAATAAGTATTGTATCTTGATATTACCCTGATTTGTGGCTATATGTGAGATTTGACTTCCTGGGCTCACATATAGTGTGTATCTGGTTTTGTCTTTAAAACCAGATGCTACAGCACGGCGCAAGGGGAACAAGGTCATGCAATTTGCGTGACCCTGGGCCCACGCCTACCACGCTAGTCGGCTCCCGGTCGCGTGGTGGAGAATGCGTGGGCGAGGGGAAGAATTTGCTACCGTGCTGACAAGCGGGGTCGAGTCGTCAAGCGCTTGGTGCGATGTGGTTGCGTGCTGCACGTGATGGCTGACGAGCGGGCTCGGCTTGTCAGCGGCTGTGCCCATGCGGGTGGCGATGCTAGGCCGGCTTCGTAGGCTATGCATGTGAAAGGGCAGGCGGGCTGGTTTGCAAAGCCGAGCAGGCCTGGGCTGCTGCTGCTCCCTCTTCTTTCCTTTCTCTTTTATTTGTTGCCAATTTGGTTAGGGTTTATCATAAATATTTAGTAAGTTAGTTAAACATCACATAAGGCAAAAGAATCCAAATCACAAGTGGGTCTAAGGGTGCATTCATGATTTATTTATTTAGGAATTTAATTACACATGTGGCATAAAACTAAACTATGCTTATGATTTTAACCTAGTTGGGTCACATCCAATCTAGATCTAGGGTTTGGCTTCTACATGTGTCACTCAACATCACATAGTGCTGACACACAAAAATTTTGTAGTTGTGATTTTTGGTGTGTGGATTTTTGGGTTGTTACACTAGCCCCCTGATTCCATGTTGCTAAAAAGCATCTTTTAGTGTTTATTGCATATACCATTAGTCAAGTTACAAGATCATGGTTGTAGTTGAGCACTAGCATCATACTCCCCAATGCAATAACCCAAAGGTATCAAGGTACAGGGTAATAAAATACTAGAAAATCCTGAGTGGTAGTCAAGGTAGACACATGCAGTATGAATTAAGTGATTAGCAGTGAATAGGCAACAAGGATGGTCCCATGCTATACTTGCCTTAAAACACCGATCCTTCGGTAAGCTTTAATCTTAAACACTCTTCTTCTTCTTCTTCTTCTTCTTATTCTTTATCACCACGTATATCTCACCGACTGGACGTAATCATAAAGCACCACACGAGCTTCCATACAATCATACATGAAGCAAACAATAGATCTAAATTAGAATAGTACACCAAACATAAAATCAAGATGAAAAGTTTGTAAAATGAATCTATGTCTTGCTACGAACACATAGATGCGAAAAGCACGCTAATCGAGCTACGGTTGGAAAAAGATACATCTACCAAAAGATTTGCTCATAGGAGAAAATTTAAAACTATTAGCTTCATGTGTTTTATTTATATAAAAACACATATAAGATATTTTATAGATAATATAATTTAAGTCAAATTTAGATTTGAATTATAAAACTAAAGTGAAAGAAATCATATTTTATTTATAAAACCTAGTTACATAATTATTATTCAAATTAGAATTTAAACCATGAAATTCTAGAAATAGAGACTTGGTAACCACTATTACTAACGCGTAGATCTCGTCGTTATGAATCTAACGTAACTTGAATGGACTAAAACGGAGTTAAAACGTAGAAGATAGGATTTAAACAAGATTCCCTTTATTAAAATAATAGATTAAATCTAACCTCGAATTTTAAAAGTTGAAAACATATCTGACAATGGTATAAACATGTAGACAACACAAATACGAACCTAACACAAATTGAACAGGTCAAATCAGAGTTAAAACGGAGAAGCTATGGCTAAAACAAAATCATTGATAAATCCATAAATAAGTGAAAACGTATTTTGGATCTAAATCAAAGAAACTATGCTTTCCCAAGAAGAAAATGGATTCTGAAAAAGTGCTATGGACTGTGGGTTTGAAAATAGAAAACTAGAGGGGCTCTTTTGCAAAATTCCCAGATGAAGGGGTATCGGCCATCCACAGACGTCGAATTAGCTATTGGTGGCTAGGATTAGATCGGGTGATGTAGGAGACAAAGACATCTAGCCTGAATCAAGCAGGCGCGGTGATGCCATGACTGGTGAGGCAATGAGCTCACCCGTGAAGATGGTCTAGGCCCTATGGTGCTCGGTTTTTCGAACGGGAAGGTCCGGGAGAGAGGGGGCGACGGCGGTCTCACCTAGGGTTACCTTAGCGGCGTAGAAGGAGCAAGGCAGGTGTGGGACTCAACGGGGCAGCGACTCTCATGGTGGCGCTTAGGGCTAGGCGGCTGTGAGTGCTCAGGTGATGCGGTGGCATGGCAATCAAGTTTGGTGAGGGCGGTACGTGCTCAGGCTTAGTGTCGGTGTTTCGAACAAACACTAGCTAGTAAATTTGTAATTGTTGCGTGTTAGGCTCGGATGGTGCACTAAAGGACACAAGATTTATACTGGTTCAGGCGGAATGTCCCTACATCTAGTCTGCTGTTGGTCATGTTATTAGTACCAAAAAAAGGTTTGTAGTAGGGGGTACAAACGGTTGAGAGAGGGAGAGGTCCTAGGTCTCTGATGGAATGGTTGAAAGGATGCCAAGAGCTCGGTCGCTGCTCGGCGGTATGCGTGATGTGTTGTGTATGTTGAACTAATCTGTCCAAAGTCGGTCCCTCTAGTGGGGAGCCCTGTCCTCCCTTTTATAGACCAAAGGGGGGCCATGGGTTATAGATGGGAGAAAAAAGAAAATGCCAAAGGTATAGAAAGTCCTTTGAGGGAGCCGGGTCTTCCTTTTCCCTGTGCCTACCCTGCTTAACATGGCAGGCCATGTCAGAGGTGGCGTGTTCACTAATCCTCGTAGGCCATGCCCTGGCCTCATTTAGCAAGTAAGTGCATCCCATCCTACGTCGGTGGATGGTGCGGTGTGCCGGAGAGCCGAGCTGTGACCCCTCAAGGAGTAACAGGGGAAGTGACCATACGTCCATCACTGTAGATGATGTGATTTCTATCTTGGACTATAGTGGCTGTCGTATGCCTATGTTAGTATCCACACCCGAGGATTGAAGGCGGCGCCTACTACACTGTGGGACAAAAGTCGGCGCCTACAACACTATTCAGGCACTGTTACGTCGGAAAGGGCTTAAAGCGCCCATCCCATCATATCATGATGGTACGTTCCTGCAGACATGCAGGGCATGGTCCTTGATACTACATTTGACTCGAATGTCCAGTCGTACCCTATGCTTGTCATCATGAAGGAGTAGGGTGCAATCGTCGGGCGAGGCGGAGCCCGCCCTCGGACATCGGGTGAGGCGGAGCCAATCCCCAATCATCGGGTGAGGTAGAGCCCATCCTCGAATGTTGGGCGAGGTGGAGTTAGCCCCTAGCCATTGGGCGAGGCAGAGCCCACCCTCGGACATCGGGCGAGGCGGAGGCCAGCCCTCGGGGGTCGGGCGGGGTGGAGCCCACTCTCGGACATCGGGCGAGGCTGTGCCAGCTCTTAGCCATTGGGAGAGGCGGAGGCCATCCCTCAGGGGTCAGGTGAGGTGAAGCCTGCCCTTAGACGTCGGGCGAGGCGGAGCTAGCCCTTGGCCGTTGGGCGAGGCGGAACCAATCTTTCGACGTTCGGGCAAGAAGTGTAGCAGTGTTCTTGTCTGACTGGAAGCATCAACGTTCAATGGTTATTAGTCCCACCTCATTGGGTACCCCAGTATTAGGTCCCCAATAGTTGCCCCCGAGCCCCTAGGTGATTCAGATAGAATCGCCCGGAGGGTATTTTGATTCGCCAGAGGGTGCGCGCGAGCACACCTATTGGGTGTAGCCCCCGAGCCCCCAGGTGATTCGGATAGAACCGCCAGGGGGGGTAATTTCGGATCCTTCGTGGGTAAGGCTGTGGGATTCAGTTTTTGTTAGCTGGATAGTTTTAAGGGGACCTTGGTATCCTATTCATGGGGATTTCGTCCAGGGTCAGCCTGGCTAGGACTCGATTGTGGATCGAGACCCCCCTGTTGCTCGTGTACCTAAGTCCTAGTTGCTTGTGGGCCCGTCCCTCGGTCGGATAGCCATCGAGACTATTGGGCCGACCCTTGCACCTATATTCCCTCGGTGGGAAAGAGAGTCCTAGTCTGCTCGGGGAAGGCAAACCGTCCAGCGTGATTTGGTGGGAAAGGATAGGGATTGTGGGCGCGCATCCCTCAACGTGATGTGGCGGTGTGTTGTGGCAGGCTCGGATATTGAGGCGGACAGTTGCCCTTCTCGCATCCGTCGCCCCTATAAAACCACGGGGTTCGCCCCCAGGGTTCCATACTTTGCCTTTTTGCCTTCGCATTGTGAACCTCCACCGCCGATTGCCATAGCCTCCCGCACTGGAATCACGGCCGCTGTCAAGCTCCCATCCGTATCGCAGCCACCGTCACACTCACATCTGCCCCTTCCCAGTCGTTTCAATGGAGCTGTGGAGCGGATCCAGCATCACCCCTCATCGCCTAGAGGGCCTCGTTCATTGTGGCCTCCTCCGCCCACTGACCGCCACCGAGGAGTGGCGGCTGCATGGTAATGAGGACGTGTTGTCGTCGCCCGAAGGGTATGTCATGTCCTTCGCTCACTTCCATGAGCGGGGATTCACCATACCTGCTCACAAGTTCCTTCAGGGCTATTGGATTACTACCATGTGGAGCTACAGCACTTTACCCCCCACGGGATCCAACACATGGTGGCATTCATCGCCCTATGCGAGGGATTCTTGGGGATCGATCCTCACTTCGACCTGTGGCAACATCTCTTCGCCGTCCATCTTTTGAAGAAGTAGGTCAGCAAGCAAGAGCTGCACGTGCCAGTGGGATGCGCCGGCATTCACCTCCACAATAACCAGGCAGAAGCGTACCCATTAATGCATCTATCGACCTCCAACAAGGGGTGGCATTCGCAATGGTTCTATGTCAAGGATGCCGCCACCCGCCCCCTTGCTAGTTTTCTCCGGGCATGTCATCGAGGAGACCCTGAGGTCATGGAAGTGGGGTGTCCTGGCCAAGGAAAAGAAGAAAATCAATGACCTTCTCGCTGCCCTCCAAACTTTGAAGGATAGGGGTGTGAAGGGATCGGGGATCATTGGCGCTTACCATGCGAGGAGGGTGGCGCCGTTGATGGCGCGCGTGCTTCCCCTGCACCAGATGGCACCCGGGGTGTCGTTTGAAGCGACGGCGCTTGTCGGCGAAGCGCTCCCTCCCTCTGAAGTGGTGCAATGCATCAAGGAGGCAATGGTGCCTTCAAAGGACACCGCAGGCATGGTCCTTGATTTTGTGTTTCTAGTGTTGGGGCATCCTCCAATGTAGCCAGAACTAGGGTTTATTGACTTTGTAAGTTTTCTTTCTCTGTACTCCTTTTTTACTTGAATTTTCGACCCTTGAAGCTGACCTTGGGATGGTGGGACTAGCCGAGGGCACTGTTCTTCAAGGAAAGCCCAGCTCCATTGCTGAAGGATCAGACCCTGGCAAAAGCGAACCATATTGTGGTTGAGTGGGACAAACGGACAAGGGAGCTCAGGAAGAAGGAGCTGCTACGGAAGCGGCAAGCGCATGATCGAGGAGAGGAGATAGGCAGTGATGACGATGATGACGATGAGGTAGCTGCCAACATGGATTGGGATGTCCTAGAGGACGAGGATACGCTGACAAATGCCCACTAGTCCATGCAGGGACCCTTCCCGTTCCATGCAGAGGGAAGCGAGTCCATGAGATCGGCAGAGCTAGGCCTGTCCTTGGGTCCGGTGGGAGCCGGTGGATCCACCGCCACACCTAGGGTGCTAGCAGAGGATTGGTTCATGGGAGGGGGTAGATCTGCTGCCTCCCCTGAGGTGCTGATGGAGGGGGATGTGTCGACAGAATATCGTCGGTAGTCCACCGAGGGGTATCCCGCGATGGTAGATTGATCGGTACAGGAGCGTGTAATCAAGAACAAGAAGGCAATAGAGACACATGAGTTATACAGGTTTAGGCCATCAGTATGACGTAATACCTTACTCCTGTGGTCTGTTGGTTTGTATTAGCTATCGTATGATTTGCCGTGATTTTGTAGGGGGTCCCTGCCCGCCTTATATAGTCCGAGGGGGCAAGGTTACAAGTCGGTTAGATCTGAGAGATAACTAGAAAGTAATAACAGATTACAAGAATCAGTGGGATCGTACGTATCCTAACAGATCTCGTAACATCTTCAGGATATCCTCCCCATGCCTTGCGGGACGCACCGAGCAGAATTGTGCCCTGCAAGGCTCCTTCTCGTGGGCTGGGCCGCCCCTAGAGGCGTAGCCCATGTGGCCTATCGTGGGTATCCGGGGTCGTATCCCCCACAGCTAGTCCCCGAGCGCCTTGTACCCATTGTGCAACAGCCGTCTTGAACTTTTCCGAGCAGGTGCGAACCAAAACCGAGCTGTCCAAATCATGGTCCGACCACCATAATGAATCGCCGAGCAGTTGTGAGCAGCTGCCGAGCAGCGTGCAACATCACCGAGCAGTGTGTTCCGAGCACGGCTTGACATAAGGGTGTAAGGAGCTCAAGTCCAAAATTGAAAATTCCTGCAGCGGTAAAATGAAGTGTGCCCACTTAGAGTCCGACCACGAGGTTAAAGATACCTTGTTTTAACTTTTAGAGGCTCAGAGTCTTTCAGAAGAAACAAACACATTCACCGCAAGGTGAAGTGTGCCCACTTAGTCCCCGAGCCTGACAGTAGGTGACGTAGTCACGTGGTGCCAGGCTCAGAAAATAGTAAACCAGCCGAGCAGGTAACCAGTCCCCGAGCGTAGCCTCGAGATGAAAAACAAACACATTCACCGCAAGGTGAAGTGTGCCCACTTAGTCCCTGAGCCTGATAGTAGGTGACGTAGTCACGTGGTGCCAGGCTCAGAAAAAAGTAAACTAGCCGAGCAAGTAGCCAGTCCCCATGTTTCGGGCGTAGATATCGGATAAATCAAACCATGGAGAAAAAATCGGAATAATGGCTGTGCAGTATCGGGTACTGAGCCTCATTAAATTGCGGAGAAATCAGTGAATATTTGTCGGTGATAAATGAGCGACGTGGGCCACTATTACGTGATAGCCCAATTTGCGGCCCATTAAACCACGTTGGTGGAGTCGAAGCAGCGCTAATCGCGGGAACGGTTTCCCAAAAACCCTCAGATGCAAGGAAAGGTGGGGGAAGTGCTTTATAACCGCGCCGCCACATACATCGCCTCCTACCTCACTCAATCTGCCTTTCTTCCTTCCTTCGCAATCCCTACGCTCCACATTCCGCACCAACACGAGCACTCGCCTCCAATCTAGTACCAATCCAGAGAGAATTGCAGCCTAAAAAAGGAGCCGCAAAGCCGAGGAAGGAGGCCACCGGAGCCAGCCACGATGAGGAGTGGGTGCCGTCGAAGACGGGGGTGGCGGATCTCAACAGGATGGTGGCGGCGGGCGTTCTCCTAGACCACCTCACTGCTGGATGGCGGCCGGCTAGTGGTGAGCCCTTCCCAACACCTCATACTGATGAGGCTGTAGTATTTGAAGATTATTTCTAGCGAGGATTAGGGTTTCCTGTCCACCCCTTTCTGAGGGATCTTATGGAGTTTTGGGCGATTAGCCTCTGTAATTTGCACCCCAACACCATACTGCACGTGTCGATCTTTATCCATTTCTGCGAGGCAGTTTCTCGGTGTTCTTCCGCACTTCAACCTCTTCAGGCACCTGTTCTGTCTGAAGAAGAAGGGGGGCAGCGGTTCCAAGGTGGTCGGCGGCATGTACCTGCAACTCAGGGATGGGATGGCCAGCGAATACATCAGCGTACCACTAAATACCTCCCTGAAAGGTTGGAACGCCAGATGGTTCTATATCAAACAAAGTCACCCAATGATTCGATGCGACGTCCACCACATCCCGGTTAACCATAGTAACTGGTCGGAAAGACCCAACAATGCTGACATGGAGCAAGTAATGGAACTTCTGGACTTGATTAAGGGCGTGGAGCTTAGGGGTGAACTGGTGGCAGCTAGCTTCATAGTGCGGCGCATCTAGCCCTGCAAAGAGAGGGCCCACCCGGCGTTCGACTACAAAGGTGACAACGACGGTACCCAGGGAAAACACAGACCGTCTGATGAAGAAAGAAGTAATAGACCGTGCCATGGACCTATTTACTTCCAATGTCTCATTCAGCTGGCCAAAAGGAACGAAGGCTTTCAACTATACCAATCCACCTCCTCAGGTAACCCTTTCACTTTGCATTGTTCAGGCATCAATTTTCGAGCAAAGGACTGACGTACTTATGTAAAGATCCATTCGTAGGATAGGGCAATATACTTTTCAAACGTGCCGAGAGCCGATTGGCCGAAAGGAGTAGACATTCGGCGGCCGCTATAGCCCGAAGAGGAGGAGCCGAGCACCTCGTCGGATAGTCCATCCCCAGTATCGGAGAAGATCCACGGGAAAAGACCGGCAGTAGATGAGCCGGTCCAAAAAAGGAGAAAAACCGCAAGCTCTACTGCACACAAATCGGGCGGCATCTCGCTTGGTGAAGACCGAAACCGCTCGACCACTGAAGAACCGCTGTGCTGGAGTGGTCGGACGATGACGAGGACCAGGCAGCGCATCCGCCGAGCATGAAGGAGCCATCGACGGATGCTGAAGCTCCCGAGCAGCAAGCAGGGAGAAGTTATGTGCGGGCAACTAATGGAAGTCCCTGGCGGCATAGACGACCAAAGTCCCCGAGCAACAAGAGGGGATAACCGCAGAGCAGCACACAGAGGGGGCCCCGAGGCACCAAGCAGAGCGGCACCCTAGTTGTAGAGGAGCAGGAGTCCTCCCATCAGGCGGACCAAGCAGCAGCGCCTGGGGGATCAGGCAGGCATCGCCGGTTCAAGAAATTTAATCGGAAGACCAAACCGTAAGTATATTTGCCTTGGAGTAATAATATTGTTCCTTGAATTCTCTTGGTTACTGACAAGCCGATATTATGCAGGGCAACACCGAAGGCCCGTAACCTCAGTAGAAAAAATGCCAACTGCCCCCATCCGGGAGTCCCCGAGTGCTCGGCAACAGAGGACGGGCCAGCTGCCGCTGACCAGCGGTCCTGGCGACGGTGAATCATTGGCGCACACGATAGGCGCAGTCGGCGACCGCGACCGAGGCTACGACTGAAAAAGTCAATACTTTGGAAGCAGAAACTGCAGCTGTTGTTGATGCACCGAGGCTAAGGATGCAACTCCGTCAACGGCTAAGGAGCAACCTTCACCACCCGCAGCGATGCCAGGAGTGGTCGAGCAGCTGTCCGACCACGGAGTCCCCCAGTGGTGCCTCAAGCGATGGTGGAGGAGGACGAGGTTGTGGAGATCGAGCGTGCCCACACCAAACCCCAGTCCATCTGGATTCTCGAAAACACGGGGAAGAGGTGGTAGTTGTCGAGGAAGAAGACACCACCTAGGGAAATAAAGAGGTTAAAATCCACCGTTGCTGGAGTTATGACTCAAATCGAGGTGAGTACCGCACCTGAAACACTGATATATGTTGTTGGAGACCATGGTTTATCTCTAGCATTGTTCATCCACAGGGGATAGCTCGAAATAGCCGAGCAACGGCACCAACTGATGAAGAGGATGGAGCCCCTCGCCGAGGAAAACAAGAAACTCCGGGAGGCGTTAAATCTTTCGAAAAGAATATTAAGAGGGCCCAGCGTGAGCGGGACCTTGCAGAGTCTAACTCATGGGACCTTGAACATCAGAAGGGGGGTTCTGTCCGAACAACTAATGGCTGCATCTGAGCAGCTGAAGAAGAAATCCGAGCAACTGGCGATTGTATCCGAGGAGCTAAAAAATATGTCCGAGCAATTGGGCAAGAAAACCAGAGAACTCAAAAATAAATCCGAGCAGCTCGATCGGAAGTGCCAGCAGTTCGAGGATGTATCCAAGCAGAAATCCGGTATGCCTTATCACATAATGTACTTTGCAATAGTTTGCCAACCCGCTGTTTCGATAACTGTTGTGCTTGCAGAGCAAGACGCAGAACTCAGCCAGCTTCGCCAGACCGTCGAGCAAATTCGACAAGAGAAAACGAAAGAGTCGGAGCGAGCAGACAAACTGGCCGAAGAACTGAAAGGTAGATACCCCCTGATCGGAAGTAATGTTGTGGTACTTTTTTGGTCTGACGAACCATTGTAATTTTTGTAGATTATCGCCATAAAACCAAGGCACAGTTCGATGTGCTGGTGCAGGAAGCCAAAGTCCAGAAAGACAATTTCAACACTATAACCGCCGCAATAAAACCAGTACTCGACTGCATCGACATTGAACCGGCACCCCGTCCTGACAGCAGGCAGCAAGGGCCAGACACCATCATTCAGAGATGCAAGGCAGCATGGGAGAATTTCAAAAATTTCAACCGCGACGCCAGTTTTGACCACCGCTACTCATGCCCTTGCAGTGGTTCGGTCCCACTATCCATCTATCGACATCCAGTCGATAGGTGGTGGGTTCGCCGATGGGCTGAGCGACGCGCAAACCCAGCAACTGGAGGATGATGTTGAAGATGCAGCAAAAATGCTTGTCGGCGATATAGACCTGTTTGGCGAAACAGAAGCTGGTGGCGAAGCTTAACAAACTGCTCGGATATTATCGCCTGTACCACTTACTTTATTTGGTGATGAAGAATCAGTTTGTATTAATAACCCGACGCCGTTATGCATAATATAAGCAGTGTTCGATCAGTTAGTTTGCACTAAACCTGATGCTTTAGCTAGCCCGTAATTCGTAACGCAGAGCACGTAGCCCGTGTGCATGTTGGGAAAACAAGCGTTATCATAGGACCGTAGCCTACCGCCCAACACGCAGAGCACGGAGCCCATAGCACGTGTGGTGGGATGTTAGAGCCTTGGTGTCCTCCATAATTATCAAAGCAAAACACATGCTGCCCAGCGGCCAATTTGAATAACTTGGCGAGAAAAATAGTTAAAGTGGCGTCCGAGCAGTTAGTTTATGCCTGAAATCTAGGCCTTGACTAGCCCACAGTCCATAACGTCGAGCGTAGAGACCCTGACACATGTAGGATTAATAGGCATGACCAAGGAACCACAGCCGACCAACCGTAACGCAGAGCGCGGAGCCCCTAAGCACGTGTAGGAAGTAATCGGAGACTGGGTCTTCTCCATAGAAAATAGAAAAGAAAAACATGTGCTGCTCGACGATCGGCGAGCTATGTTACGAAAATTTGGAGTGCAAAATCGTCGTCGTTTTTAGGAGGAAAAAAACTTATGTGATCCGGAGAAAACATAGTAGGCGATTTTTGGAGAAATCGTGTTCGTCGATTTTTGGAGTTAACGTGTTCGGCGATTTGGAGGAATCGTGTTTGGCGATTTGGAGTTAACGTGTTCGACGATTTTGGAGTTAACGTGTTCGGCGATTTTTGGAGTTAACGTGTTCGAATTGGAGTTACATGTTTGGCGATTTTTGGAGTTAACGTGTTCGGTGAATTGGAGAAATCGCGTTCGGCGATTTAGAGTTAATGTGTTCGGCGAATTTTGGCTTGCTTGGCGAACGTATTGGAGATCATCATGGAGTGGCGTATAGCCCGATAGCGGTAAGTGAAACTTATAATGGATGAAAAAATGGAGGAAAATTATGGAGACCAGAACTTTATTAATATAAAAGTAAAGAATACATATCTGTGTTGTTTCAGGGGTAGAAACGTATAAGGTGCTCTATGTGCCAGGAGTTGGGAACATCGAGTCCATCTAAGTCACATAAGCGATAAGACCCTGGTCGAGTAACACCTTTGATGACGTAAGGGCCCTCCTAAGGGGAAGACAACTTGTGAAGCCCTTCGGTTTTTTGTTTCCAACGTAAGATGAGGTCGCCGATCGCAAATGAACGACCTTTGACGTTGCGGTTGTAATACCTCCGCAGACCTTCGAGGTACTTGGCTGTGCGAACACAAGTAATCAGACGTTCTTCCTCAGCCCGATCAATGTCTTCTGTCCGAACCGCTGTGGCTTGCTCTTCATTGTAATTTTCTACTCTAGGTGCTCGGAAAGCAATATCCGCTGGGAGTATGGCCTCTGAGCCGTAGACCATAAAATATGGAGATACGCCGGTACTGCGACTAGCTTGAGTGCGTAGTCCCCAGACCACAGCTGGTAGTTCTTTGAGCCATCTGCCCGATGCTTTTCTTCTTTCTGATAGAGCCTTTTTTGAGGGCATCGAGGATCATACCATTAGCCCGCTTGACCTGGCCATTAGCTCTAGGATGAGCAACGGAAATGTATTTAACAGAGATGCACCGGTCTTCGTAGAAGTCCCAAAAATGATGGCCGGTAAAAGTTGTCCCGAGGTCGGTGATGATGCTATTCGGGAGACCAAATCTGTGTATGATGTCTTCAAAGAGCTCGACTGCTTTCTTTGCAGTAGCTGAGACGAGTGGTTTGTACTCAATCCACTTGGAGAACTTATCAATGGCGACGTACACATACCGAAACCTCCTGGCGCTGGTTTGAAAGGCCCGATCATATCCAGTCCCCAGCATGCGAATGGCCAGGAAGCTGGAATGGTCTGTAGTTCTTGTGCCGGTACATGTATTTGCTTGGCAAAAAACTGACAACCCTCACATCATCGAATGAGATCTTCTGCATCGGAGATGGCCGTGGGCCAGTAAAAACCTGCCCGAAAGCTTTGCCGACCAGTGTTCTCGAAGCCGCGTGATTGCCACAGGAACCAGAGTGAATTTCGGAAAGTAGCTTCACACCGTCGTCTTGGATGATGCACTTTTGCAGTATCCCTTCCTTGGCACTTTTCCTCATCAGGCTACCATCTACCAGCACAGTAATGCTTACTTCGGCGAATTAGTCATTCGGATTCGATTTTGTCGGTGGGTATTTCGTCGCTGGAGAGGTATTTGATGAACTGTTCCCTCCAATCGGTGACCGGCGAAGGTACCGTGAGTACCAACTGCTCGACAGGAGGTACTTCCACAACTTCCTTATCTTCTTTAATAGATGGTGCTAGGAGGTCATGAACGAAAACCCCCGGCGGAACTGCGGCGCGAGAAGATCCTATCTTTGATAGCTGGTCGGCTTGGTTGGTTTTGATCCCGTACCACGTGGTGGTACTCGATACCGTAGAATTTCCCTTCCAGCTTCCTGATTTTGGCGCAGTATGCGTCCATTTTCTCACTGGAACAGGACCAATCCATATTGAGCTGGTTGATAACCAGCGCGGAATCCCCATATATCATGAGGCGTTTGACCCCGAGCTCGATGGCTATACGGAGACCATGGAGACATGCTTCGTATTCCGTGGCGTTGTTGGAGGCCAGAAAATGTATGCGAAGAACATATCGGAGTTTATCCTTTGTCGGCGTGATGAACATAATGCCCGCACCAGCACCATTGACTGTTAAGGGCATCATCGAAGTACATCACCCAGTGCTCGGGGCAAGTGGTGGCAATGGGTTCTTGGATCTCGGTCCACTCAGCGATGAAATCAGCAAGCGCCTGTGACTTAACGGTCGAGTCTGCTTCTAAAGTCAATGGAGTAAGTGCCGAGCTCAACAACCCACTTGATGATACGACCATTGGCCTCTTTATTGCGGAGAATATCCCCTAGAGGGAACTCTGTGACCACGATGATCTTGTAGTATTCGAAGTAATGTCGGAGCTTGCGCGAGGTAATCAAAATTGCATATAACAGCTTTTGCACCTGAGGATAACGAGTTTTGGGCTCATTAAGTACCTCGCTGATGAAATAGACCAGACTATTGCACCTTGTAGGCATGTCCAGTTTCCTCGCAGTTCGACGACAATAGCCATACTGACAACGCGAGAGGTGGCGGCGATGTAAACCAGCAGAGTTTCATCTGGTCGTGGCGCTGTCATGATTGGAGGTTTTGTTAAAAACAACTTGAGCTGCTCGAAAGCTATGTCTGCCTCCTCTGACCAAGAAAAAAGCTCAGAGGCCTCGAGGAGCTTGAAGAAAGGTAGCCCTTTTTCACCGAGACGCGAGATAAAACGGCTTAATGCAGCCATGTAGCCTGTAAGCTTCTGTATATCCTTGACCCTCGTCGACCTTTTCATGTTGGTGATGGCAGAGACCTTGTCAGGGTTTGGTTCAATGCCCCGAGTGCTGACGATGTAGCCCAGCAGGATACCGGATGGAACTCCAAAGATGCACTTTGAAGGGTTCAGCTTCCATCGGTATTTGCTCAGGTTGGAGAAAGTTTCTTCAAGGTCGGCGATCAGATTGTCGGCGGTTCTAGTCTTGACGACCACATCGTCGATGTAGGCTTCGACGTTGCGGCCGATCTGTTGGTCGAGGCACGTCTAGATAGCCCTTTGGTAGGTCGCTCTAGCATTCTTTAATCCAAAGGACATAGTGGTGTAGCAGTATGCACCGAAAGGCATGATGAACGATGTTTTGACCTAGTCTTCTTTCTTGAGGGAGATCTGATGGTAGTCGGAGTAACAGTCAAGAAAGGAGAGCAACTCGTAGCCAGCGGTGGAGTCTACAACCTCGTCTATCCGAGGTAGGCCGAAGGGGTCTTTAGGGCAGTGTTTGTTAAGATCAGTATAATCAACACACATTCTCCATTCTTTATTCTTTTTCTTAACAAGAACAGGATTAGCTAACCAATCTGGATGATACACTTCTTTTATAAATCTGGTAGCTAAGAGCCATTTTATTTCTACCCTAATGGCCTCCTTTTTGTCCGGCGCGAATCGGTGAAGTTTTTGCTTGATCGGTTTAGCAGTCGGCGAGACATTCAAGGAGTGCTCGATCTTCTCCCGTGGTACCCCCAGCATGTCTACAGGTTTCCAAGCAAACACATCGGTGTTGGCACGTAGGAAGGAGACGAGCGCGCTTTCCTATTTGGGGTCAAGGTGAGCCCCAATTTTCACCGTCTTGGAAGGGTCGTCGAGGCCGAGGCCGATCTCCTTGACTTCCTTGGACTTGGCGGAGGCACGAGGAGGCTCTGGGATCTCCATGTCGTCAGCAGATGCCATCTTGGCTTCGGCGACCATGCTAGCCATCTGGATGGAGAGGTCGGTGGCTTCGGCGAGGGTGAGACTTTCTATCTCATAGGCGTAGGCGATGGAGAGGTTGGCCCGTAGAGACAAGACTCCTGCGGGCGAAGGCATCTTCAACACCAAATATGCGTAGTGCGGAACGGCCATGAACTTGGCCAGAGCCGGATGCCCCAGTATGGCATGGTAGGCGGTGTCGAAGTCAGGCGACATAGAAGTTGATATGCTCCACTCGGTAGTTGGTTGCCGTGCCGAACTTACTGGTAGGGTAATCTCCCCAAGCGGTCTGGATGCCCTGCCAGGTACCACACCCTAGAAGGAGGAGTCTGAGGGCGTGAGATCTGTTGTCCCAAGGCCGAGCTCCCTTAGGGCCCCGGCGAAGAGTAGATTCAAAGCGCTCCCACCGTCGACAAGGACTTTTCTGAAGAGCACCTTCTGGACAGTCGCGTCAAGGACAAGGGGAAAACGCCCTATGTAGGGTATGTCCGCCCACTGGTCGGCCCTGCTGAAGGTGATGGGGACTTCGGACCATGGGCGATAGCTGGGGATTGGCGGTAGTTTCCTCTGAAAGCGACGGCGAGCACTCAGTCGGGCGGCGAGCTTCCATTCCCTTCTGCTCTCGTTAGAGGCAAAACCCCCAAAGATGGTGGTGACCACCTTGTCATGGTCCTGGAAGGCATTATTATTATCCCTAGGTGGTCGGCGTCCTCCGTTCCCACCATTGTCATCGTTGTACTTTTTCTCCTGGAACTCCTTAGCCAAACCAAGGCAGTCTTTCATCTTGTGTTTGGCGTTCTTGTGTAGGGGGCACGGTCCGTCGAGGATCTTCTTGTACTGCTCATCGTAGTTACAGCTTTGCGCTGTGGCTCATTGACAGTTGGCAACAAAGTGATCTGGTCGGCGGCGGCGATTCTGAACCAGGTTTGAATCCATCTAGGCCGATCTCGTCCGCTATCGCGATGGAAACTACGGTCATTGTAGCGGCGATTGTTGTAATGTCGGTCATCGTTGCAGTCGTCGTGGCGGCGAACATTGTGCTGCCGGTCGTCATTGCGGTCATTGTGGTAGCGAGGCGGGCGATTAGTGCTTGTATCTTCATTAAAACACACCTCCGCTTCCTCGGCGTTGGCGTACTGGTTGGCGGTTATGATCATCTCGCCGATGCTGGTAGGTGGCTTTCTGTTGAACTTAGAATGGAGTTCACGGTGATGAAGTCCTCGGACGAAGGCGGTGATGACTTCGGCTTCCGTGATGTTGGGAATAGAATTCCTCATCTCGGAGAAGCGTCTGATGTAGTTGCGGAGTAGTTTGGACAACTTTTGGGTGATGCGGTTGAGATCGTGCTTGGTGCCCGACCGCCTGCATGTGGCCATGTAGCTATCGGTAAAGACTCTCTTCAGATCTTCCCAAGATCTGATGGAGTCCAGGGCAAGGCTTGTGAACCAGCTCATGGCGGCTGGCGTGAGCATGATGGGGAGATAATTCGCCATGAAGTTGGTGTCTCCTCCGGCGGCGCGCTGACGGCGGTGGCATAAGCCTGCAGCCACTGAGTTGGGTTCATCCTTCCTTCATAGGGCTCGACTCTAGTTATTTTGAAACCATGGGGCCACTGGAGCATTCGGAGCGCCTTGGTGAACGCTGGGGGCCCTTCCGGGTTGTTGGGGCCGATATCAGTAGTATTGCCGGCGACGATCGGCTCCAGAGCTGAGTCTGGGTTACCATACTCTTGCTCGTACTCCTGGCGGCGTCGTACTTCATCTTTATGGTGCCCGAAGGGACGTTGATCGATACACCATCATGCATCCCAAAGGTTATTGAAGTCCACTCGAGCGTCCTATTCAACCTCTTGGTCGTGCTGGCGATGATGCTCGGCGTGGTGGCCTCCAACTCCCCCCTGGGGAGGTAGTGACTGGTCGGCAAAATGGCTTTGACTGGGGCGGCGATTAGATCTAGGATCGGCTAATCGGCGAATCACGCTTGTGGAGCATGAAGGTCTCTGAACCTCTCGAATCTCATTAACTTGACAGTGTGCCACTTTTAGCATAGCGGCGACGTTGGTGAGCTCGGGCGTTTGCGGGAGGTGTGCAAGTTCATTCGCAGCCACCGCTAGATTGGCGCTTAGAGTTTTGAAGACATCGTGGCCGTCAACGCGAAGGAATTCTTTGTTGATGTTGCGATGGAGGGGCCTTCCTTGCGAGTCGAACTAGTTATCATGAGCGGCCTCGGCCATCGCAATGGCGCGTTCGTTATCACGGCGTTGCGCGCGGTTGGCATTCCTATTTTCGCGGGTGGTGCATTCCTCATCTATTTCGCCGTTCCGAGGGGGGGCTATCGATGCTGATGTTGAAGATTGCACCCCCCAGAAAGGCAAGAGAGGGGGTTGCTCGGTGAAGGTCTTGGCGAGGGGCTCCGTGGAGCCTTGAGACTCGGAGTCCAAATTTTCCTCTAGGATAGTTTGGAGGGATGTTCCGGGACCCTAGCTGGCGTGCAGCATGTTGATGGTTGGTGGGAGCTGGTCGGCGACCTGGTCGGTGAATTTGCCCCTCAGGGCATCCTGATACATAGCAGCGGCATTGGTGAGCCCGAAGGGCAGGGCGGCGAGCCCTGAGGTTTGCTGAGGACTAAACACCGACAGATCGGGCTCAGAAGGTGGTCGGTGCTGAACAAGGTGTCTAGAGCCGACTCAGCAATGGAGAGGCAATCGACGAGTTTCAGGCCGACCCGATCGATAGACTCGATCAGATCATCATTGTTGACATGCCTCCTCTGGTAGCGAGGAAGTGAGCAGCGAGTAGTTGATGAAGTCAACCTCGGAAGTGGTTCCAAGATTGGATCTGCGATCGCAGGTGCGAGGGTGGTTGGCGCAGAACGAATCTGCACCGGCTCGAGAAGCTCTCCAACTCCATCGGCGTTGATGACCCATGTGATGGATCTGATCGTGAAGATCTGGCCGAGCTGTGGGAGGGATGAAGAGCCTGCGGAAAAAGCCATCTTGTTCGACAAGGAAATAGCACGCACACCCCTACCTAGCGCGCCAACTGTCGACAGAATATCGTCGGCAGTCCACCGAGGGGTATCCCGCGATGGTAGATTGATCGGCAGAGGAGCGTGTAATCAAGAACAAGAAGGCAACAGAGACACATGAGTTATACAGGCTCAGGCCGTCAGTATGACATAATACCTTACTCCTGTGGTCTGTTGGTTTGTATTAGCTATCGTATGATTTGCTGTGATTTTGTAGGGGGTCCCTGCCCGCCTTATATAGTCCGGGGGGCAAGGTTACAAGTCAGTTAGATCTGAGAGATAACCGGAAAGTAATAATAGATTACAAGAATCATGGGATCGTACGTATCCTAACAGATCTCGTAACATCTTTAGGATATCCTCGCCATGCCTTGTGGGAGGCACCGAGCAGAATCGTGCCCCGCAAGGCTCCTTCTCGTGGGCTGGGCCGCCCCTAGAGGCGTAGCCCATGTGGCGTACCATGGGTATCCGGGGTCGTACCCCCCACAGGATGGCTCCATCACCGTGCCCTCGGAGATAAGGGAGACGAGCCCCCCTACCTGGGAGCAGGGGGTAGGATCGAAACGATCCTACCCAGATGAGTTGGAGTAGGGGTCTAGGGGTTCGTTGCCAAAATGTTCCCGCTGCCCAAAGGCGTTAGAGTAGGTCACTGATTCCCCTATTTTTCTCCTTTTTATTTTTCTATTTTGTCCTTATGCCTTTCACCTCTTGCAGGTTCTTGCGACGGGGCCGCTCTCTAGGGCTGGAGCCCAAGAAGGGCCTTGCCCTTTAGGTGGGATGAACATCGCTGCCCGACATCGCTCCTGTTTCGGGCAGGAGCACCGCTGATGCCGCGGCGTCGTTGGCTGGTCTGGCGCCGCCTGTGGTGGCACCCACGCCCTCGGTGGTTGCCGAGCAAGCGGTGGCTGGGGTGACTCCACCATCTATGTCAGAGCGAACAAAGCTGCTGCCCATGCCGATGTATCCTCCATGGCAGGCAGTGGCACCGCAAGTTGAGGGTCCAGCGTCACCAGTGGAGGTGGGCGTGACCATGCCAAGGCAGGAGCAGCCGGATGCAGCCACGGTGGTGTCCTGAGGAGGTGGTGCAATCCATGCCACCGGCGGCCTAGGCTGTGGTGATCGCAACCGCGACAAGCCCGACGCCGCTGGATGTAGCCACGGGGGCGTTCATGGGGGCGGTGCAAACCGCGTCACCGGTGGCCCGGGCTATGGGGCCCGAGGTGGGCTGAACGGGGGAGGATGCGTCTAGAGGATCTCCGAGCGTCATGGCAAGTGGTGGAAAGGGCCAGCGGGGGGTCGCCCTCGGCCCTGGTATCGGGAGGCAGCTGCTCGCCCACGTGGGGTGAGTCACTGCTCCACTAGATCGACCCCCCAAGACCCAATGTCGACTCTCTTCTTGCTCGATGATGCTGCCGAGAGCATAGAGCGGGGGAGTCTTAACGAAGGGATCTCGATGATGATGGGTGTCCTAGATCAGGCCTGGGTCGTCCTACGTGACATCATCATTCCCAATGGTCGGGTATTCGTTTGATCTTTCGTCTTGTTTTCTTCTTGTCTTCATGTTTTTTGTATTTTTGACCCTAGTTTCCTTTTCAGTCCCTCATTGCCCACAACCGAGAGAAATCCCGATTCCTCCATGAGCAGAAGGTGGAATGGGATCGCCTCACCGAGGAGGCCTGGCTGCGTGGAGATTTGAGCGCCCAGCTCATCGCCGCCGAGTAGCGGGAAACCGAATAATGTCGGGATGCAGAGGAAGTCCATGGGATGTTCGAGGACCTATCGGTGAGGGTGAAGATGGACAAGGAGGCGACCACTATGGTCCAAAAGGAATGGGATGAGCTGCTCTAGAAGGAAGCCGATGCTCTAGAATGAAGCAGGATCTCAAGCTGAAAGCCGAGGATAGGTCCACGGCGCTGCAGCAGAGAGCGAACTAGGATGCCAAGGTGATCGCCTAGCTGCGTAGGGAGCGGGATGAGCTGCTCCGGAATGAAGAAAGACTTCGCTTGGAGCATAGCACGGCCCATGAGGAGTGTGACCAGGCTATCTAAGAGCGCGATGAGGCATGTCGAGAGGCCAAGGCCCTCTGGGCGGATCTTGGAGATGCGGTGGCTCATAGGCTAGAGGCTGAGGAAATTTTTGCTGAGCTAGGCATGAAACTCACCGAGGTGCGGGGGATCCTTCAGGTTGAAAGTGATCAGCACGATCTTCTGTGCTCTGCCGTGGTGGTGGTCTGCGATGACCTACAGGTGGCGTAAGAGGAGGGGACTAGCTCCCTTACGACTCATGCCGCTGGCATCACGGCGCGGGTGGGCTAGCTTGAGGAGGACGCCTTTCACGTCAGGATCACCCAAGCCATCACTATTGCCTATTCTCATTACGATATGGAGATCAACTTGGAGGTAATGAGCCAAGGCTTCATGCCTAGCTATGAAGACCCCGAGCTGGATGAGATCGAAAAGGCGGTGACTCCCCTTGCGCGGAACCTGGCGAACAGGCTAAAAGACATGGTTCTCCCTTCGAGGAAGTAGTTAGTTGAATAAGTTTGATAGACATTTATCTGTAATATGTGGACAAGTGTCGGTACTTTTGTGTCCAAAAACAGATTTGTGACTTTGTTTTGCAATTTTGTTTCGTTTGTTTGATCTTACCTTTTTCCCTTTTTGTGATGAAAAAAGATTTATGCGATCCGACCCTTCCGCTCGTTAAGACTATAGGGCCCGAGGTGTTCAGGGGAAATTTTGATTGTGCTAGTGAGCGAAATTACCATAGCCGTATGAGCGTGGGCTTTTTGTGATCTTACCTATCTGTTCCCCCGAACCTTGCCACTAGTCTCGATGCGAGGAAAAGGTCTGATGTAATGACCATTTCAAAAAAAGAAAGGAGATACTTGTACCTTTGTTAGCCCCCAAGTGACATTCGACCGCTTGCAGTCGCTGGGGCTGGATGTTACTGGAGACTAGAGCAAGGGTCACGATCTTAGTCTTGCATTCACATGTACCCCTTACTTAGGATTTTGGCGATCGCTGCATGACCGTGCGTTTGGTCTTATCGCTGGCCTGGACTTCCCCGAGCCCCCGCGCGTGGTGGGGATTCAGTCAAGGGCCGGCTCATTTTGTGATTGTCGCCCCGTCCACGGTTTCCGTAACTGGAGGGGTTAAGGCGACGTCACTTGCCTCGATGGCTCGAGTGATGCGCTTTATGAGCTCGCTAACGGGGATGTTTGGATGGAATCCAATCCCGTTTGCTTTGCGACAGGGTCGGCAAAGCCCTCGGGTGATGTTCCGTTGCTCCTTGACCTGCCTTCCAATAGATTCCCCCTCAATGGGGATTCTATGGGCTCGGCTAGAGGCTAGATTGAACTAGAAGATTGAGATGACCCTTCCTACCTTAATACGGGTTGGGCAAAGGCCACTGAGGCTCATCTGCGTTTTTCTCCCCTGGCTCTTGTTGGATGTGAGGCAGGCCTTAGACCCTTCATGGGTCAGCCTTCAAACCTTGGTCTCTCGATCATGGATCGAGCGGCTCAAGCCCCTAGCCTGTTAGGGTCTATTAGGGATCGGCCGTGTTTCGCGCGTTACCCCATCCTAGGTTTCCACAATCAAAGGGGCTGAGTTGGTGACACTTGCCTCGAATGGCTCGAGTGTCATGCTCAATGAGCTCGCTAACGGGTACGTTCATGTGAAATCTGAGTCCATCATTCGCTAACGGGTCGATAGAGCCCTCATGTGGCATTTCACTACTTCTTAACCCGCCTCCCGATAGATGCCCGAGCCATTCGATAGGCTCAGGTGGCCTATTGGCCTCTCCTCGATGGAGATTCTGTGGGTTTGGCTTAGGGCGAGAATCGAATGAGAAAGGTCGAGATGTCCTTGTCCGCTTCTGAGCGGGGTCGGGCAAAGCCGCTGGGGCTCATCTCGAGTTTTTCTCCCTTGGCTCTAGTTTCACATGAGGCAGCCTCGAGCCCTTTGTGGGCCAGCCTTCGAACCTCAGTCAGTCGCCACTCATATTGAATGAGGCAGGCTGCCGCTTCGTAACACGACACGAAGCGTTGGGATGCAGCGATTTGCATATGCAACATTTGGATGTATGGATTCAATGTATAATTTAATTGAAATGAAAGCGAGGGGTCGGTAACGTTACCCTAGTGGCATGAGTGACAGGAAGCTCTTACCAAATATGTCAATGTGGGGTTTGGGTCTGACGTTTGCGACGAGGTCGGTGTAACCAGCATAAGCATTGCCATTTTTCGTTTCTATCTCTCGACGGCGATCCAAGCCGTTTCGATTGATTTAGGAGACCTGATAGCTTCTCCTCGAAGGAGATTCTATAGGGGGACCCCCAAACCATTCTCGGGAAGGTGGGAGGTAAAGCTCGTGGTGGGGAACTATGAATTCGACTATGCTAGTGAACAAAAACACCATAGCCATTGGGGCATAGGGTCTGGCGGTTCGTCCAGTTGAATTCAAAGTTTTATACCCACATGCCGTGCTTCTGGTTTTAAACGTAAGGAGGGGTCAGGTGAGGAGGATGTCTAAAATAGGTAGACACTCTCGGCAGCCCCAAGCGATGTCCGTGCCCCTGACATTGCTGGGGTTGGAAACTCGGTAATGAAATTAACGCCCAAAGTAAGAAAACAGAGGTGCTTATCTTTCTATGGCTGTTCATTCGTCATTTCGCCTGGGCTGTCCGATCGACCCAGGAGGCCTGTTGGGCCCCCCTAGATGGGGGTTTCATCATCGGGTCATTCCATGGTCCTGCTTGGGGAAGCGGAGAGTCGCTTGCATGCGGGTGTGCCCTGGCTCTCACCCCGTGTGCATTAGTGGAGGGCCACTCCTAGGCAGCGTCCTATTTGACCAGGCGACGTCTCATCGATCAGAGCGCGTCTTGTCGGTTCCGGCATGTCCCCTCAGGTTCTCATCGGCTTTGATTTCCCATCTGCATTGAAAAGGGAAGGAAGAGAGTTTTTTGTCCCAACCTTTCGCCTTTCCTTAGTTGCTGCGCCTCTTCCTTAAATAGGGAGGGGGAGGGGAGTTCTCATCCCATTCTCTCACCTGTTCTTGGGCTGCTATCCTTCTCCTTATTTTCCACCAAATGCAATCCTGCATCGCGGCGGGTCCTAAGTGAGAGAGGGTAATGCTAGGGAGAGAAAAACTCATAGATCTGCTTGTGAATCCAGAGCATGATGTCGAGCTAGAGGTCATCCAATGTAGATGAGGTGGTGTAGGCCGCATTTGCTGAGAAGGGGCCACTGTCGCCAAAGGAGTAGGGGCACTAGAGGGTGCCAAGCGTCGTCAGCCTTGCCAGTTGTTTGTTGCAGCCTTTCCTCAGGTGGGAGACGCCCCCCTGCCCTAGGTGTCATTGATAGGGTTGCAGCTGATGGAGATGGCGTAGTCCCTAGATGCCCCAGGTGGAGGTGTCATTGTCAGGGTTGTGGCTGATGATGATGGCAGTAGTCCCTGGACACCCCAGCGGAGGTGCCGTTGTCAGGGTTGCGGCTGATGATGATGGCATAGTCCCTGGATGCCTCGAGGAGGGCACCACAGTCGCTGACAGTGGTGCTCGACATTGTAGATGATGGTGCCCTCGAGGATCCCGTGGAGGGTTAGGGCGTTGCCGATGGAGAGCGTGGCGCGGCGACCGTAGCAGTACTCATAGTAGGGCTGGTCAGAAACTATAATCAAATAAGTTTGTGGGGGAGCCCCCGAGTGAATAGTCTTTTGTATTTATGAATACATTAGTCCTTTTTGTGTTGGGATTAGTTTGTAAGCGGTGAATTTGTGCAAGAATGAACAAATTTTCATCTTTTGTTATGATAAATAGTTTTTTAGATTCCTTTTTCAGTAGAAGAGGTTTCGGTGCCTTCTGACCCTTCCCATGGTTCATGTCGCAAAAACTAGGAGTGTGGGTGAATCAATTCTGATCACGCTAGTGAGCAAGGAGGTCGTAGCCACTAGGGCGTGGGTTTTCTGCAGTCCTACCAATTGTACTCAGAATTTGTTCCCTGAAATCTTAGTCCTTAGGACTTGTTATGAGAAGAATGGAAAACTTAGAGAACATTTTGCAGAGGTAACACACAGGAAGTGTTTGTAAGATAAACATACTTATATCGCTTATATCAGCCCCCGAGTGAGGTCCGACACCTCACAATTTGCAGGGGTCAGATGTCACTAAAGATCAGGGATTTCTGAAGACAAAAACCGATAAAGGAAAGTATGCGTTTATTAAGGCAAAAAACGACGTAGCTGCTCAATGTTCCAGGCGTTGGTGAAGACCTCACCATCGATGGTTTTCAACTTGTAGGCGCCTGGCCAGAGTACTTCTACGATGATGTATGGCCCCTCCCAGGGTGGGGAGAGCTTGTGGTGGTCCTTGTTGCTCTACACGAGGCAGAGAACTAGGTCCTCGACATTGAAGGCTCGGTCCCACACCCATCGGCTGTGGTACCGACACAGCGCCTGCTGGTATTTGGCCGAACGAAGAGGGTAATGTCATGGGCTTTGTCTAGTTGGTCCATGGTGTCTTCATGGGATGCCTCGGCTCCCTGTTCGTGGTATGCTCTGATTCTTGGCGCTCTATAGTCTAGGTTCGTCGGGAGGATGACCTCAGAACCATAGACCATGAAGAAAGGCGTGAAGCCGGTGGCCTAGCTGGGAGTTGTCCTTAGGCTCCAGAGCATAGCAGGGAGCTTGATGACCTAATATGTGCTGAACTTGTTCAACCGATTGAAGATCCTAGGCTTGAGGCCCTGTAGGAGCATGCCATTTGCGCGCTCGACCTACCCATTCATTCAGGCAGTGCGTGATGGTAGCCCAATCGGACTCGGATGTGTTGTTCATCGTAGAATCAAATGAATTTCTTGCTAGTGAACTACGTGCCATTATCTATGATGATGGAGTTCGATACTCCAAAGCGATGGATGATGTCGAGGAAGAACAACACAGCTTGCTCGGATTTGATCGCGGAGATCGGCCGAGCTTTGATCCATTTTGTGAACTTGTCTATGGTGACAAGCAAGTGGGTGTAGCCCCTAGGCGCCTTTTTGAGAGGCCCAACCAGATCAAGCCCCTAGACCGTGAAGGGCCATGTGATGGGGATCATCTGGAGTGCCTAGGCTAGGAGGATGAGTTTGCCAAGCGTAGTACTAGCACCCTTCGTAGGTGCATACGATTTGCTCGGTGTCAGCTACTGCAGTGGGCCAGTAGAAGCCTTGTCAGAATGTATTCCCAACCAAGGTTCTAGGCACAGCATGGTGACCGTAGACCCCATCAGTGGATATCGCTTAGCAGAAGCTTCCCCTATTCGATAGGAATATAGAGCTATAGGATCCTGGTGTGGCTCCTTTTGTAGAGTTCACCCTCTACAAGAACGAAGGATTTGGCACTGACGTGTGAGCCATCGAGCCTTCGTCTTATCCATTAGGCAGCAGTGTCATGGAGGAGGTAGTTCGAGGTAGAGTGTTCTCTAGTCATCCAGAGGGTCAGGCTTTATCGCTAGATCCTCTTCAAGCTCCATGACACCGGGTTCCGGGCGGAGCGGTCGGTTGGTCAGCCCTGGGGCTGGATTAGATGGGCCATCATTGGCCCATTCTGACCCTTCATAGTGCACCGAGGGTTTGTGCTGGTCACTAGCGAAGACGCCCATCAGCATCGGCTCTCGACCGGATGCCGCCTTCGCAAGTGCGTCGGACGCCTCATTGAGGCACCTTGGGATGTGATTGAGTTCGAGGCCATCGAACTTGTCCTCTAGCCATCAGACTTCTTGGCAGTACCCAACCATCTTGGCATCATGGTAGCTTGACTCCTTCATGACTTGGTTAATGACCAGCTGAGAGTCACCCTGAATGTCGAGGCATCGAATGCCCAACTCGACGGCGATGCGTAGGCCGTTGATGAGTGCTTCGTATTCGGCCACATTATTTGATGAGGGGAAATGGAGCCAAACCATGTACCTCATGCGAACCCCGAGGGGTGATATGAAGACCAGCCCCACACCGGCTGCCCTTTTTCATCAGCGATCCATTGAAGTACATCGTCCAGTACTCTTGATCGACGATCGCGGGTGGTGTTTGGACCTTGGTCCATTCGGCGATGAAGTCAGCTAATACCTAAGATTTGATCGCCATTCGGGAGGCATATGTGATGCCTTGATCCATCAGCTCGAGTGCCCATTTTGTAGTTCTTCCTATGGCATCCTAGGCTCTGGATGACCTTGCCAAGGGGGAACAACATCATAACCATCACGGGATGTGACTCAAAGTAGTGGCGCAGCTTCCTCTTGGTGATGAGGATGGTGTAAAGGAGCTTCTAGATTTGGGAGTAGCGAGTTTTGGAGTCGAATAGTACCTCAGCTAATGAAGTACATAAGGCGCTAGACTTTGAGGGCAGTGCCCTTCTTCCTCCCTTTCTACTACCAGGGTGGCGCTGACCACTTGCGTGGTGGCCGCTATGTATAGTAGGAGGGATTCTCCGTCACTTGGAGGAACTACGATTGGGGGCTTTGTCAGAAGTAGTTTGACCATGTCAAGTGCCTCCTGGGCCTTGGATGTCCACTCAAAGCGGTCAGGCTTTCTTTAGGAGCCAATAAAGGGGGAGTCCTCATTCGTCGAGGTGCAAGATGAATCGGCTGAGGGCGGCGAGGCACCCTGTGATTCGCTGAACCTCCTTTATGTTCTTAATCAGGGCCATCTTTGTGATGGCTGAGATTTTCTCTAGGTTGGCTTCGATGCCACGCTCGGAGACGATGAAGCCAAGTAGCATACCCCTCGGGACCCCAAAAACACATTTCTTGGGATTGAGTTTGATTCCATTTGCCCAGAGTTTCACAAAGGTTTGCTCAAGATCGGCAATGAGGTGGTCAGCCCATTTGGACTTAACTATGATGTCATCAACATAGGCCTCAACGGTCTACCCGATGAGGTCCTCGAAGCATCTGAGCATACATCACTGGTATGTTGCCCCAGCATTCTTCAGACCAAATGGCATCAAAACATAGTAGAATGATCCGAAGGGGGTGATGAAAGACATGTCGAGAGTTGGTCGGACTCTTTCATCATGATTTGATGGTAGCCAGAGTACGCATCAAGGAAGCAGAGGGTTTCGCATCCTAAGGTAGAGTCGACTATTTGGTCTATGCATGGCAAAGGAAATGAATCCTTTGGGCATGCCTTGTTGAGGCCTATATAGTCAACACACATCCTACATTTCCCTCTCTTCTTTTGTATAAGGACGGGATTGGCTAACCACTCTGGGTGGTGTACTTCCCTGATGAATCCGGAGGCCGACAGTTTTGCTATCTCCTCATCGATGGCCCTGCGCTTTTCCTTGTTGAAGCGGCGTAGGCGTTGCTTCACTGGCTTGGAGCCTAGATAGATTTTCAAGGTATGCTCAGTGACCTCCCTCGGAATGCCTGGCATATCTGAGGGTTTCCATGCAAAGATGTCTTTGTTAGTCGTGGAGGAAGTCAACAAGCATGCTTTCCTATTTGGCAGAGAGCATGGTACCAATGCATACCATTTTACCCTCAGAGCTGCTGGGATCTATGAGGACCTCCTTGGAGCCCTCGGCCGATTCGAACGACCCGGTCGACTTCCTTGCGTCGGGCGCTCCTTCGGTGACCTCCTCCTTGAGGGCGGCGAGCTCCCCGGAGGCGACGATTGTCGTGGCGTGGCCATAGCACTCAACCTCGCATTCATAGGCGCATTGGAAGGAGGTGCCGATGGTGATGACCCCACATGGGGCTCAGCATCTTTAGCTTGAGGTACGTGTAGTTGGGGATGGCCATGAACTTCGTGTAGCATGGATGTCCTAGGATGGCATGGAAGGTTTTGGGGAACCCAACCACCTCGAAGGTGAGGGTCTCAGTCCTATAATTGAACTGATCCCCAAAGGTAATAGGTAGAACGATCTGTCCGAGTGGCATGGCCTGCTTCCTAGGCACAACATTGTGGAAAGGCAGCTCGGATTGGGCGAAGGTGCATTCGGTCGACTGCCCATCTAATCGAGCATCTTTGCATACATGATGTTGAGGCCACTACCTCCTGTCCATCAGAACTTTGGTGAGGCGCTTTGGGCCTGATGATCGGATTGACCACAAGCGGATACCTTCCTAGGTGCAGGACGGCATCCAGGATGGTCGGTTCGATCGAAGGTTATGGCGGAACTCCGACCACCAAAGAAAGGGAGGTGTGGCTGGTTGGGCCGTGTAGACTTGGCGGTGTGCGACCTTCTGAACGATGTTTGGAGTCATAGGCCGTTGATCCCTTGAAGATCATGAGGCAGCCATCTAGCATTAGGAAAGCCATCGTACTTCTCCTCGGTGTCGTCCTGTAGCAGGGGTAGGTTCCTTCCCCTACTCCCCTTTGTTGGAGCCCTCCGGACAAGAACTTCTGCATGAGGCTATAGTCCTTGAGCAGATGCTTTATGAGGAAGGCATGGTTTAGGCATGGCCCCTCGAGCATTTTCTCGAAGTGGTTTGGAGCTGCCCTCCGTGGGCTTCCGACCACCCTTGCAGTTAGCAGCAGCCACGAGTGGGCCCTTGCGCCATTGCTTCTTATTTTTTTCTTTTGGCGGAACAAGTGGAGGTGCCTTCGCTGGCACCCTCATCCCGCCTTGCCTTACCCTCGAGGTGATCGAAGATTGCTCTGACCGCCTCTTCTCCTGAGGCATGGCTGGTGGTGATGTCTAGGAGCTCCTTGCTGGTCTGTGGGCCCTTGCGTCCTAGCTTATGAACCAAGGACTCACAGGTTGTCTCGGATAGGAAGGCTCCTATCACGTCGGCATCAGCGACGTTAGGGAGCTCGTTGCACTACCGGGAGAAGCGCTGGATGTACCCATGGAGGGTCTCACCGACCTTCTAGCGGCAGTTCTTGAGGTCCCATGGGTTCCTAGGGCATTTGTACATGCCCTAGAAGTTTCCCACAAAGATCTCCCTCAGATCCGCCCAACTTTGGATTGCGTTGGACGGCAGGTGTTCCAACCATGCCCGAGCCGAATCGGCCAAGAATAGTGGAAGGTTGCGGATAATGAAGTCATCATTATCCGCACCACTGGCTTGATAGGCAAGCCGATAGTCTACAAGCCAAAGCCTGGGGTTTGTCTCCGTGGAGTACTTAGGGATATTAGTAGGTGGTCGATACCTTGGTGGGAACGTAGCGTTGAGGATGTGCCAGCTAAAGGCCTGAGGCCCTAGGAGGCTGGGGCTCAGGCTCTGGTCCTCGGCGCTGTCATAGCATCCACCGCATTGAGGATGATAGCCGCGGTGGGCTCCTTCCCTTGGGTCACTGTAGGTATGTCTGCGGGCATCGAGGGTGCTACGTGTGTCGTGGTTGTGGCCGAGATGTTGATGTACTAGGATTATAGCGCGCTGCCCGCCGCCTTGCGGCGCTTGGTGGACTGATGCATCCCTAGCGAGACATACTGAGGGCATATGCTAGCTGGTGTCAGGCTCATGTCGCCTGAGACAATGAGCTCTCCACCTGCTACGCTGTCGCACGCTCAAGTAGCGTGCGGATTTTGCGTTGGACCCAGCGATCCTTGGGCATTGTGGCCTCTGGAAGGCCATGGAGCAAGACCGTTGCGGCGGCGATGTTCTAGCTCGCCTAAGCAAAGTGGGGAAGGGTTTCATCATCAGCGATGATCCTTCAGTTTACATCGCGGGGCACGGCGCGTGCGTGCCCACCATCTCCGTGGCGCCTAATCTCCTCATCGACCTCCACGTACTCCCAAACAAGCTATTGTCCGGCTTCGTCTATTTCCCATTTTCGGGCTCTCAGCTGCTCCACCCCTACGTGAGGTGGGGCCGCTGCCCCCTCTCGGTTGGGCCACCGAGGTTGCCTGCCAGGGTAGTCTCCTCTACGGAGACACTTTCGATGTGTCCCTCGGAGGTTTCTGCCATGAAACATTCCTAGGAGGGATAATGGCTCCCCCCGCCGGAGTCAGAGCTAGAGTCCAACCCTAGCCCCTCCGCGAGGAGGCCATGGAGAGATTATGTAACACTTTCGATCATCCCTATGAACTCGTTGTTCGAGGGGGACATGATCATGTGTTGTGCAACAAGGTGGCTAATGGTCGCCGCGGCGTTGCGGAGACCAAATGGAAACGCCATCGGGGCGCTCTGTGTGAAGTGTTCTGGAGAGAGGGTGAGGCGGTGTGGGTCCTCCTTGGATGGCTGTGGTCCAAGGGAGACATCGGGCTGGCGCTCAAGCCTCCCATAGTTGAAGTTGACAGGAGGGGAGAGATTAGACAGCGGCGTGGGCCAGCGCCAACTCTCCTCCCAGCGTGACGATGAAGTCTAGGTCACCGAAATGCATGTGTGCACCCGAGACCCAGCTGATTGCGTGGTTAGCCATCCGAGGCCTGATTTGGAACGCGCAAAGGCCCCTACCTGGTGCTCTAACTATCGGTGTTTCGAACAAACATAGGCTAGTAAATTTGTAATTGTTGCACGTTAGGCTCGGATGGTGCACTAAGGGACACAAGATTTATACTAGTTTGGGCTGAATATCCCTACTGTCTAGTCTACTACTTCTCATGTTATTAGTTACTAAAAAAAGGTTCCTAGTAGGGGGTACAAACGGTTGAGAGAGGGAGAGGTCCCAGGTCTCTGATGGAATGGTCGAAAGGATGCCATGAGCTCGGTCGCTGCTCGGCGGTATGCGTGATGTGTTGTGTATGTTGAACTGATCCATCCAAAGTCAGACCCTCTAGTGGGGAGCCCTATCCTCCCTTTTATAGACCAAGGGGGGAGCAGGGGTTATAGATGGGAGAAAAAGGAAAATGCCAAAGGTATAGAAGGTCCTTTGAGGGAGCCGAGTCTTCCTTTTTCCCTGTGCCTGCCCTGCTTAACACGACAGGGCATGTCAGAGGTGGCAGTGTTTGCCGATCCTTGTAGGCCATGCCCTTAGCCTCATTTAGCAAGTGGGTGCATCACATCTTACATCGATGGATGGTGTGGCATGCTGGAGAGCCGAGCTGTGACCCCTCGGGGAGTAACAGGGGAAGTGACCATACACCCATCACTGTAGATGATGTAATTTCTATCTTGGACCATAGTGGCTATCGTATGCCTATGTTAGTATCCATGCCCGAGGACTGAAGGTGGCGCCTACTACACTATGGGATAAAAGTCAGGCGCCTACAACACGATTTAGGGCACTGTTACGTCGAAAAGGGCTTAAAGCGCCCATCCCATCATATCCTGATGGTACCTTCCTACAGGCATGCAGGGCAATGGTCCTTAATACTACGTTTGACTCGAATGTCTCGTCATACCCTATGCTTGTCATCATGAAGGAGCAGGGTGCAATCGTCGAGGTGAGGCAGAGCCCGCCCTCGGACGTCAGGCAAGGTGGAGTCAGTCCCCAATCATCGGGCGAGGCGGAGCCCTGCTCTTAGACATCGGGTGAGGCAGAGCCAGCCCCTAGCCATCGGGCGAGGCGGAGCCCAGCCTTGGACAGTCGAGCGAGGTGGAGGCCAGCCCTCAAGGGTTGGGCAGGGCAGATCCTGCTCTCGAACATCGTGCAAGGAGGAGCCAGCTCTTAGCCGTTGGGCGAGGTGGAGGCTAGCCCTTAGGGGTCAGGCGAGGCAGAGCCCGCCCTTAGATGTCGGGTGAGGCGGAACCAATCTTCCATTGTTCGAGCAAGAAGCGTAGCAGTGTTCTTGTCTGACTGGAAGCATCAACGTTCGATGGTTATTAGTCCCACCTCATTGGGTACCCTAGTGTTAGGTCCCCGACACTCGGTATTGAAGAGACCGGATTGCTTGGCATGTATGGCAATGACGTGGGGTGGGGCGAGCGCGGACTCTCGGGCAGCGGCAGCGGTGTCCAAGTTGGGCATGGTGGGGAAGAAGACGCCTTGACAAGCGGGGCCTGCTGTCATTGAAAGGAGTGAGAAAGAATGGCTCGACTGGGCTGCTGCATAGGCTTCTACTGGCCCAAGTGGGAAGGGAAGGAGCTGGGCTGGGTGCCAAGGAAGAAAGGAGAGAGCGGGCTGGGCTGGCTCAGGAAAAGAGCGGCACTAGGCCTGTGCACGCAGTAGCAAGGAGGGAAGGGAACTGGGGCTCTAGCTTGGGCTTCGCAAGAAAGGGGAAAGCGGAAAGAATTTCATTTGCTATTTTGTTTTCAAAACCAAATTCAATTTTGAACAAAATCAAATTCAAATAGAGTTTAAAATACACTTTTTAATACAAATAAAAATGAGAAATTTTGGTAAGTTTTCCAAAAATAAAATTTTACAACTTTTTAAATGCATTTATTTCCTAATTTTCTTTTCTTTCTTTTCTTTTACTTCAAAGCCATTTCTATTTTTTCCTAAAGCAATTTGAACCATTTTAAATTTTCAATCAAAACCACTCAACCAAATAAATCAAATGCTAGGACATGTATGCTCAAACACGTTGCTACCTTATGATGAATTTTAATTTAATGAAAATTTTTATTTTCCTATGTTTCATGAGCACAAAATTCAGAAATACATCCTGTTAAACCTATTTTTAAAAGACGTGAATTTTAGGGTGTTACATCTTAACAAGGATTCCATGAATTTCCTTGATATGGCCTCTAGAAGAGCTTTCCTTTATTTGCCTGCTACTAAGGCAAGGACTGTCCTTGGCAAAATTATTGGATGCATTCCCTACACTAGCATTCATGATGAACTCCCCAAAGAAGAGAAGGAATCATCTCCCGATGAAGAAGAGGAAGTTTTGATAGCCAAACCACAACCACTCCAATCCCAAGATTTAGCTATCAATCCCAAACCATCAATTCCCCCAAAATCTGAATCCTCTAAAGGAAGAAGAAATTCAACCTTTGGAAATCCCTTTTGAAACTAAGGATGATCTTTTCAATGCTGATTTTGGTAAAAGTTTAAACTTTCTGCTACATAAGAGACCTTCGAGTGAATATAATTCAAATCCCCTCAAGAAGGGATCTCTTAGAACGAGTCTTATATCAAATTCCTTTGGAGGACATCTAGAAAAACTCAAGGGTGGCATGTCAAGTGATGCCATAGAAGGAGGGCCGAGTCATTTAAAAGCCAATCCTATCTTCTCCCCTTGTATGCCCACATTAGATGTTTCATCTGAACCCATCTCTAAACCCATCCTTGACCCTGATGATCCCTTTTATGCTCTTTCTCCTAAGTCTCATGATGATCCTAGAAATCCACAAAGACATCCAAAGCATAGGGGTCGTGAATACCACAAGAAAGACCAAGAAGAGCAACGCCAATGGCTGGAGGATGTTAGGAATTCATATGCCATTGATTGAATGGACAAAGCCAAAACCTTAAGGGTAGAATCTAACCCTAGTTTAGATCCAAACAGTGAGCACAAGTCAATCTCTTTAATAAACATGACTCATCCAAGTTTGGAGGAGGCCTTAGACAAGATCAACCCAAGAGTCACCAATCCAAGGGAAATTTTGGACATTCATGAACAATCAACCTTGGAGCTTGAAAAGGAAGATGAGATCAACGAGCATGGAAGCTAATTCATGAACACCTCATCAAATCCATGCTCATGTGAGAAAACTCCTAAATCAATTGGTCACCCAACATGTCCACACATGAGATCTTCAACCATCTCATACTTCCTGTTCATAAAATTTTTGAAAGGCTGGTTGTAGACATGTTTGTTTATCATAAATATTACAAATCTCACTATGTGTTGGCATGAATCTTGAGATAGGTACATAAAGACTAGTGTTGGAGAGGAAACCACTTCATGAACTTGAAGCGCAATTCAAAGGTTTCCCAAGGACAATCTTTTTGTCCTAAAACAAGCACTTTAGGGAGATAACATCAGTTTTCACCTTTTATTGTAATGCCCTTATGAAATGAGCATAGAAATGTAATTGTGAGAATATTCCTTGGGGTATTTTTTCACTAAGCATTCTAGGTTTGAAGCAAAAAGAATGAAGGATGACAATGCAAGGTATGTCCAACCAATCATCATGCAACATTGAATCACATTCACACATGAGACTTCTATCATCCAAACTTGATTTTGTTACAAAATTCAAGCTGGGGATAGACTTCTCTAAAAACATTTCATGCCATGTTGCTAAATTATCTTGGTTATCTCTACCTTCAAGCCATGCTCAATTTGCTAAATAACAATCATGCTCTTTCATCTCTATTTGATTAAATCTCTATAATGCTTTCATGCTACCTTTGTTTGCTATATTATGCTTAAGGTTTGGAGTATGTTCATACATCTTTTAAATTAAGCATGGTGCTTAGTTTAGGGGTGCTAATTTTACTTCCAAAGGCTTTTAAATTAAGCATGGTGCTTAGATTAAAATGACCTCCTAAATCAAATTAGACATGGTGTCTAGGTTGATTTTTGAGCCGATATTATGCTTTAGTAGATGCTGGATATTTTGTTAGACTAACCCCTACAGGAAACTCTCAATTCAGTTTGGGTAAGTGATGAGATGAATTTAAATTAGAGTTGAAGCAAGACACATCTCATGAAGAACTAGATGAATGAATATAAGCTACGCACATGTCCATGGTTTGGCATAAATCTACATACCTAGCCACCACTGCAGCTATGGAACAAAGAGGAAGAAGATGAGTGTCATAAAACAAGATCTACAATAAAAGCGCTCACTCATAGGAAGTGGACGAACAAATCGACAGGTCCAACAAAATGTCAAAGATCAAAGAGCAAAAAGATGGCATAACAAAAGAATGAGAAAGAAAGGGTGCAACCTAGGAGACAAGAAGCTCATGAATAGCTCAAGATGCGAGGCTAGCCGAACAAGGAAAATTCAAGCAAAAGAGAAGGACCATCATGAGTCATCTACCCTTCGTTATATGGTGTCATCATGCTCCAATGACAAAGGTAACATCCTAAGATAAATGGTCATTATTTAAAGAATTTTTCTTGATTCTGGTAGGCACATAAATAAGAAACAAACATGTTCGAGTTACAACTTACTTGATCCAATCTGATTAACTCAACATGTTTAGTTCTTTAAGCTTGTTCCTAGAACCACTTTCTTGATCTCATAGTTTTAACCAAATGACCTAAAAAGTTGCACACCTTATCTCTAGGAAGATGATAGTCATAATCATGTAAAGATTGATACATTATGTAGAGATAGACAATCCTTCCAGGGGTTAAGAAATTCAACTCTTTTGGCCAAATGTACTTAAATGCTACATTCATGCTCAATCTTCCAATCTTATTACCCATGTTATAAATGAACAATGCACATATCATCAACCTTATTATCTTGTTCAATGTGCCTAAGGTTAGAGAAGAATAAATAAAGTTTGGTTTTGTTGGTGTTTTCCCACCAACAAAGCCCATGCACTTGATCTCTACCTTGTCTTTATGATCAGGACACACTTCAAAACATGGGGGAAGATAGTTGATTCCCCAATTTCTACAAGTGAAGGTTCTGAACCTGTCAAACCAAAATCCAAACTCAAAACCAAGACAAGTTTGGCAGAAAGAGGTGGCATCACCATTAGAGGCACTACCACAAGAATCCTCATCTTTAAAGAAAACCGGGGTACTTGATAAATGAATTTCACAAGGAGAAGTCCAGTTCAAAGGACTTATGCCACCAAGCCCTCATCGAAAGAGCTAGCTTAGGGGAGCAACACCCCGTGTATTTAGGTAAGTATTTCTTTCCTTTGTTTTATTATTTTTTAGCTTGCTTTATATATATATATATATGTTAAAAACTACAAAACTAAAAACAAAATAGTTATAGTTAGTAGTAATGTGTGATCTAAAAAATGAAAATAAAATAAAAAAAGGGTGTGTCTAGGTTTGCTTTAATTTGTTTTTAAGAGCTGAATAAAATAAAAAGGACTCTAAATAATATCTTAAATGGAAATGATGAATAGTTGCTCTATTGTAATTCCTTTCAAGTACCTAGTTTTTAGCCTTGAATTCTCTCCGAGTTTTGGATAAAACTCATTTGATATAAAGATTTACACTGAACTTGAAACTCGTGGGTAGCATATACTTGATCTAAGTCTAGGTAATTGACGGATATAATATGAGAAGGTCTAAGCTGTTGTTTATCTTGTTCCAAGTAATACTAAAGTTCTAGAGATTTATCTTTTGAAAAACATAAAAATGCTACATGATGAGTTCCTGTATGACAAAGCTTGAATTTCCATGTGAGCCATACATGTTATTTAGGCTAGGAAAACTTCCACATATATGATGCTTCCTTTTGCATTGAGTTTTGTCAAGCTTTGTGACCCTTATGAGCAATTTGTCATGCTCTTAAAATCAATATCACATACACACCACCCAAATATGCACTACTCCTACACTAGGGGTAGGCGTAAAAACATGCCTTCCATCTAGATCCACCCAAAAATGTTCTACTCCTACATTGGGGGTGAACACAAAAACACGCTTGTTAGGTTTTCCATCCACCAAATAAATGCTCCAAGTTCTTGTTACTATCTTTCAAAGTTTGGTTGCAGAAAAGAGACATGGGGCTATGCAAAAGAAAAAAAGTGTTGAGAAAAAATGGAAACAAAAGTGTCCGAGATATTGAAAATAATGGGTACTCAGATGCCCACCTAAAAAAGAAAACAAGAAAAAAAGAGAGATGAAAAAAAGATAGCCCCTGTTCTCTTGCAAAAATATTTCCAAGTTTTAAGAGAGAGATATGTTTTCAAGGAGCAAAGTAGAATTAGGTTAGCCATCATATATATATATATATATATATATATATATATATATATATATATATATATATATCCACCATATATATATCCACCATACGCATGTGAGGAAAACTCTAGCCTCCCACCTCAGCTAGGGAAAGGCTGCTGCTGCCATGAGAAAGGTTAGAGAATGCAAAACACATACCTCAACGTGTGAAGCAAAGAAAAGGGAGAACATGAAATCTGTCCAGATTTTGTGGCACGAAACCGGTTATCTTCAAGCCAGCGATTAGTGACTCAAACGAAGTTGGATTGACCCCAAACTTGGTGATCTCATTCCTTGCTTAGGACCCTTCAATGTCTTAAGTTTGTTTGAGGATTGGTTGAGTGAAACATCGGATTTGAGAGATGTTTTGTCAATTCGGTACGCTATAATTACATAATAGAGCAGTTTTGGTAGCCGCATTGTTTGGATAGTCAAACAGTGTCCTGTTTGAGCTGAATTTTGGTGAGCAATTAGGGGACCCATGGATCTATATTCCTACCAAAATTCATGCACAATGGAGCACTAGTTTGTGAAAAATGAACAGAAAACCGAAGAGTACAGAATCTGTAATTTCTTTGTGACTGCGATCATCCTTCACATTCGAAAGTTGTGTTTGCAATTGATGCCAAGGTATGCAACGCGGTCAATAATTGTTGCTAGATAATCCTTTAGATGCCCTAAAGAAGACTCCTTGAACCCCTTTGTACCTTGCTTTTGGCCTCTTCTATCAACAATGTTCGAGCAATCGAGGTGTTCTACGAGTCAATTTGTACCCTTGCAAATCGGAAGCAATTTGAAAGGTGTCAAACAACAGATTTCAAATTGTGATTTGGAGATATTGACTGACAGTTATAAATGAAGCCCCAATGTCAAGAGTAGTTCAACAAAGATAGTTTTGATATAGTGCAAGTCAACTCAACTTACTGAGCAACTGCACCATGAAGAAGAATCGTACTCAAAATGCATGGTAGTGAACTATTTCCCTAGTTTGAGGAAATACTTGCAACTTTTGTTGACCTCTAGGCCTTCGCTAACCTCCTTCTTCCACAAGGATTTCCAAGGCAGACTTGTTCTTTGGTACCTTCCATGTGTTTTTACCCAAGAGGTTGCATCAGGTCCAACCTAGATAACTGTTGCCGCTTGGATACAAGGATTCTCCAATTAATGATCATCAAAAACACTGAGTCAATAGAGTCAGCTATTGCATTCACTGCTCACTCAACGAACTCAGATAATAAAGTGTTATTCATTAGAGAAAGAGAACTACACACCTAGAACATTATGTAGTTTTCCATCGAATGGCATCTGAGTGATTGAACGGTTACGACCGGCGCAGATGTTGTCTATTGGTTACTTGGTTTCTCATAGCCTCAGAGGATGATTACCCCATCTGTGATCTCATCCCTAATGAAAGGTTGTACTCAAGCTACTTTGGTAGAGAACTGCTTTTCAAACCTTGTGAACAAAGATAGCACCGTTGCAAGGAATATCCATCAACTAGGACTGCGGTCTAGTGCAAAGTCCATATGGTCTGTGCTGTATCCACTAGGGAAGTAGATGTTACAAGTATTTAGTCTACGCTTGTATCACTCTTTGTACATCGAGGATGAAGTACGCAGGATAGTGCTATCTTGGATTCCTCCCAATGTAACAATGCTTTATGGAAGCCAATGAAGGAAATTCTTTTGACAAAATTTACTACAAAGAACAAGTATAGAAAGTTGTCTCGACCAATTTGGTCCCTCTGATGCTTGAAGCTATGTAGCCTGAAGCTATTACTGATATTGGAAACTGGTAACATGTCTCTCTTCCATAAAAGTCTTTCGTCCTGAATCTCGGGGCGCTGATTCCTTTAAGGGGGGAGCGCTATAACACCCAGGTGTTTGTTACCAGTTGAGCTCAACCATGGCATGTTAAGTGGTGATGGAGATGTTAGGTCAAACATATGAGAATGAGCCACCACTTAAACTTGGACCATGCACCATTGCTTGCATGTTGCCCTTTCTAAAAGGTATGCTTGAGTAATGTTGGATGTACTTCTTTCATGTGTCTCGCATCAATATCCATCTATATTGATCCATGGAAAAATTTCGTGAAGTTTGGAATCAAGAAGTCACATGAAATGACAAATTATGTCCTTGCCTGGATTGTTTTATAAAGTGAATGGAATTCTAGATCATCAACCAAACCTTGAAACCTTGCCCAAATGACTCTAATTGAACTCTACAACAAAAGTCATGAAGGGTTCATGTTGAGCAGAAGTCAAGAAAATGCCGCAATCGGTCTAAAGCTCTAATCTAAGCTTACCGTGATGCTACTTTGACTTGGTTTGAACTGTGGCTTGGATGATTTGCATGGCAGTGGAACCTAAATAAAAGTTGAAGTTTGAGTGGAGTAGAACAAACTTTGTTTTAGGACCAATAGCTATATAAGCTTGTAAGCAAGTCAAACCAAGCCCTCAAATTGGAATCCATGGCTGTTTTGGAGCTCAAAATTTGGCTAAGTCCCTAATGGACTGAAACTAAGTTTTCATTTTTCGTGTACCCCGCTTTGTAGCCGTGTATCTCTCCAACCAGGCTGAACCAAACTTTGACGCTTTAAGCAAAGTTGTAGACATCGCGTAACTCTACAACTTTGATTACTACGGATTGTGCCAAAACTAACTGGTTTAGGAGATATGGAGGGATGAAAAGCGGGTTTCAGTGGTATGTTTGCGGTAGTATTGTTACTCCCTTCAAGTCTGTGAATGCATGGGTGTCGTGGCCGACCTCTAGCAGGAGAGCGACGCCGCGTGGCTCCTCTGTGCTGCCCTCGCTCGCCACGTCGCTCCTCCAATTGGGAAAAACCGAGCCCGAGCCCTGCCCTCCTGCCTTCTCCATTCTCCTCCCTCCTGCTCGCTCGCTCTCGCGCTCTCCCGCTGCTCTCGGGCCTAGGAGCGCGGGCGCGCCATGGCTGCCACGGCAAAGCCATGCCCCATCCACCCTCGCTGCTCGGCACCTCCAACCATCTGAGCACCCAGCCCCACGCCCCTCTAGCGCCTCCTCGTGCCGTCCCCAGCTAGCGAAGCACTGGAAAGCCTCGCTGCTGTGGCCATGCCCGTCAACCACCGCATCCTGCCACTGCCGAGCAGCTGCTGGCTACAGCTGGCCTAGGCCAGGGCCCTAGCTGGAATCCTTGTGAAGTTGTCTATGCAATAGATCTATAATATGGCATGTTTTAGTTTAAGTTTTAGCTGCAAAAAAATAGATTTGTGCTGTAAGGTTGTAATGCTAGTTGAATTTGTTATTTTCCATAACTGCAGATCTAGGGCTCCAAATGAAATGAAATTTTTGTGGCATGCTACTCATGTGATATTTGATGTGTGGTAAAAATTTCATGAGTATTGGATGAAGTATGAGTGAGTTATTGGTTTATCTCGCTCTCACATGATTTCTTGCAATAGCAAATTGTCTTTTTCGTAGAGGCAGCTATACTTATGCAAATAGTATGAAATTGGTACAATAGACTATTGAGAGGATATGTGAGCTACTGTAAGTTTTGTAGAATTTATTGTGCATTTTTGGTGTATGTTCATAAATACACCTTGATGTCTAAATAAATTAAGAAATGCTTTAAGAAAATTTATTTAGAGGTGAGCACTAATCTTTCTGGTGTTCTTTAGTCATGTGTGAAATGTTGGTAAAGTTGGTTTTGCCCAATTATGTGTTTGCAACATAAGTTAATAATTATTTTCTTGCCGATGTGGTTTATGGACAGATCTGGGAACTTAGCAAAGTTCTTCATGATAATGTGCTTTGCTGTGAAACTTGTTTATACAAAAGTTGTAGATAATTCATGCATCTAGCTTCTGTTAAAATTTGGTGTCATTTGGCCAAGTAGTTTAAGAGTTACAGCTGTTTAAAGTTGGGTTACAGAATTGATTGCTCTCTGTCCTGTTAGACCAGTTTCTGTAAATATATAATTTCGACCCACTTAACTTGTGAATCATGCTGTGATGGTTATAGATGAAATGTAGAGAATTTCATAAGCTTTCCTGAATGTCTTATTGCATGGCTATTGGATTTGTATAACTCTAGTTATGATCCAAACATGAAGTTGTTATTTCTAGTCCAAAAATAGACCTATGCTAGTTGTGGTTGTTTACTCCATGTGTTGCTAAGTGTGGCTTATGCCCTTGTTGATGGTCAAGTTATGATACTTGTGACCTTGTTAAACTTGTGTCATGCTTGATGTGCTTGCTTTCTATAGTTAGTTGTGTGATGTTAGTTAAATAGCTATTGGTGTCTATGTCTTGCATAATCTTGTGTTTGTCTTGAATGTTTATGTAATGCATCTTGTATTACCATTCATCATATTCATGCTCTTGCATCTTGCATCTCATCTAGGTGCGCTAGATGAACCACAGTGAAGGATGTGATGTTGGAGCAGAACCCGAAGACGGTGTATGGTGGACCTATCCCGAAGGTGGAAGGACTGGACAAGTGCTAGGACAGGGAGATGCTCACCAAGCGAGTGTCGTCTAACAAACACTAACCTAGTGTTGGATCCCAGGCAAGCCCCGAAGCATTCTAAGCCTCCCATGTTTTTACAAATATCTTGAGTATCGTTTATTGTTGATGATGCATTAAGTATAGGAATTGGTTGGAACCAATTGTTGCATTATATCCTTACCTTGTCCAGATAAAATCATTGTGAATCCTAATTAAGTGTAGGATCAAATGATGCTTAGCTATGCTTAGACCGGTAGAAGTCGGGTGATTTCCCTATCACCTGCGAGATGTAGGATGAGCTCTAGGTCACTGGTTGGCTATATTTGCCATCATAAAAAGAACCATGTAGTTAATAATAAAAAGAGACCGGACGGGATGACGGTAGTGCAACAACAAGGCATGGAGGTCTTGTGTGTGAATCTATCCCCGTCTATGTCATTTAAGGACTGATACGTTGTACGTCCTTATGTCATGTTGAATGCAGCCTAACACTTAGCTGGCCGGATAAGTCGTTCCGACCGCTAAGCCTAGTAGCTTGATTTAGGTCGGGGATGCGAGCAGGGGTCCACAATCTAGATGGAAGTAAGGATGTGTGGGGAGCCATTGGCGTAAGCCCAAGGGCGGGTTAAGTCACCGAGCACTCATGGCAGAGTGGTTCTCTAATTTTGCGGCACTGATCGGACTCGCGACTCCTGAATTATACCAAAGGTGACTTGTTTGCGACCCTGACGAGGGAAGCAAGGTTTGTGTTAGGAATACCCCTCCAGCTGGATAGGAAATGATTCAAATCGTCGTCTCTCCTGGATAGTGAGAACTTGACTGAGCAGCGGCAACGTAGATTCACTAAATTTAAAGATATGGTTAAATGATGATGATGATAATGACAATGAGCCATGAAATACCTGATATGGTTATTATTGTTTGCAACCTTAATCAAGTGATTGATTAGTATAGGTGCTAATATAGAGGTTAGGTAATGGCTAGAAGTCACTTGCTAGTACAGGTGAATAATGCTAATGGTTACTCAAGCTTTTACGCAAAAAGGTTGTCCAGCCAGATCCACTAAATTAAGCTATGCATGATCCTTGGTGTCATTTGTTTTGGTTTCCAACGAGTAAGTCTGGCTGAGTACATTCGAGTACTCAGGGTTTATCCCACCATGTTGCAAGGTGAAATTCTCAGCCTATTGAAGATGGTGGATAACCTGCCGGTGGGCTCGGTGATTCTAGATTTAGTTCTCATCTGTATGCTTTTGTCTGAGGATGTCACTTATACTGGTAATATATTTGGAACTTATGTTAATGTAATCATTTGAAAGCTATGTTGTTTTCACTAAGCGGTTTTGAAACCCAAACTTGTACTATTATTTGTGAACCCATTTGTAATATTATTTTTGCTGCAACTCTGCGTATGTGATGTGTATTTGCTTAATCACGCGATCTTGGTTATGATGTTGATTTACCAAGGTCTTTCGGGACACTCGGCGGACTACCAGGTTTATATGAGTGAAAGTATGTGTGTGTCAACGTGTTAGTGGGGATAGCCGTACTTGATCTTGTAGAGGGAGTAAAGTAGTAATCGGCAGTGTAAGCGTGGTGCTTAGACTCTCGTTACTCGTGGATGCACCCTGTATTCCAAACCGGTGGTAGATCATGAGTGTGAGATTCTCATTGAGTCCTTTGTAGTCCACCTCCCATCTATAGGCCAAGTAGGACCCAGCTACTATGGAAAGCATCCTCTACTAGTGTCTTTCCTTAGTAATGTCCCTAGTTGAATAGTAGAAGACATAGCTTACCTAAGTCAAAACTAGAGAATCTTAGTTATCCTCTCTATGCTCCTGTTTATCCTTAGCCTTGTTGCTACCCCTAGTTAAGTTAGATTGTAGTTAATCTCACATGTTTCCCTATGGATACAATACTTGGAATACTTCTGGGTGAAAGCTACAGTGGTATCCGTGCACTTGCAGATTTATCTATGTGCATCTTAAATATACCAACAATCACCCAACTATGGGACTCTCCAACTTCTACCTGACCAACTTCTCGATCATGGGTGTAAATTCGGGCTCTCAATAAACTCTGATTCTAAACGCCTATGGTAGGCCTGAGTATGGGAAAGTTGCTAAGTCCTGATTGGCAGATATTGATGATGCCATACTCTCTAAAATCCTAACTACCAGATATGTTGGCTACCGAATCCATACTGAAGAAGACCTAAAGGCTCATGACTCAATCAATCAGGGTAGGATATCTCAAGATCACACAAGACCCAACTATGGCCTAACTACATAGTTTGTAACGAAAATCAGCCTTGGATATAAATAGCTAGGTGTACCCCATGTTGTAATCATCGAAACTCTTGTAGGCATAGCCATCTTGTAATCACCATCGCGCTATTCGATGAGATCGTAATACAAACAAGTAGCAACTGGACATATGGCTTTTACTTGCTTCTCAGGGGCCCAAACCAGTATAAATCTTAGTGTCTTGATTGTGATTGCTCTTTGCACCAAGTGAGTTCCTCCAAGAACCAAATATCTGCTTATAAAAAAACACCGACACAATGGAAGAAATCGACGATGTTCCAATGCACACAACCTTCCAACATTATTTCAAATATATATTTTTGATGTCATCAAAATAGTGTGTGCATGCATTATATCCCTTGTTTGACTGTTATCGGTGTTTTATCACTCGACTGAGTGAATTCATAATGTGTGTCGCCCTACGTCTAGTCTCAGAGATAATTCAAGTGCGTGTTCCTCGGTTGAATGCTCTAAAGTTCTTACAATGGGATATGATAGAAGGGAGAAAGATGTAGGAGAGTGGAGAGGGACTGCCCGAATGAAGTCTCGATAGTTTCGTCCCTCTAGAAAGGAGTCCTGGCTGCCCTTATATAGAGTCTAGGGCCAAGTTACATACAAAGAGATAGGTTCTCCTAATGAGTGGTCGTGAGCCTAAGGGAGGGGAAACTAGCTAACTTGTCTTGCAAGGAAAGCCATCTTATCTTGGCAGTTAGTGCATGTCTGAGCATGGTTATCATCATGGTCTTGTGCCAACGCTATAGCATGGTGTGGCGTGATGCTGTAATGCTGGTCGTGATGGCGTTGTTGGCATAGTAGTGGTTCGCCAGCTGTCCCGTGCGATATGAGCTTGTCATGGCCTTTGTCATTGTCTCATGTCCTTCTAGTGGCGTCAGTATGGGAGTAGGTAGTCGCTCCCACAACGTCGGCTGTCCTACTGGTCGTGAGGCCAGTGGCCACAATCCTGAGCCACAAGGTCACCATATTGGTCTCCACCTGCCTAGGCGGTGCTGTCTTTGTCCTGCTCCACAGTGGCATAGGGATGGTGTCTGTCTGGTCTGAGGGGATAGCTGTCCCCTTAGTCCTAATGGAGTGAGTGGGGCATGCCTACCCTTATCAGAGCAGGCATACTTGATGGAGCTCGACCTTTCCCTATTCCTTCTAGGGTCAAGATAGAGGAGAGGTCATGTGGCGTTGTGTTGCGAGTAGTGAAAGGAGAAGGGAGAGCTCGTGGCTGACCTCTATGCAGCTTAGATAGGGCTTATTGCTGAGCTTGTGCTTGCTTGGCCATTGTGGGTCACCCGAGCGGCTAACTAATCGGTGTCTTGAGATACCCGGGGTATCATAACCCCTGACAGTAGCCTTCAAGCATCTTTGCAATCATGAAGTGATCGTGGAGATGATGATGTCTACATGTGTCTAGCATGAGCTTGAGGTCATGGCTGGTCTAAGCTCAGGGCTCGACCCCTTGTGGGCTAGAGTCGTTCAATGCAGTAGGTAGCTATTATGTCCCGTCCGATCAAGCTACCTTGATGGTCCAGTATGCGACTGCTCTGCTAAGCCTGGCCGTGTGTTGGCGGTCCTTAACGACCATATTCGACCGCCAATTAAGACACAAATAAAGGATAAACTAGCATGATTACTCACATATGTTATTTGTATTGACCTATTTCCACATGTATCGGAGATCATTGTTTTGCAAGGCATAGACATGAAACACATGGAAATGGAGTCAAAATGCTCAACCTGGAAAGCATAAAAGCAGAATCCGTGCAAAAGAATGAAGAGAAGGCCCATGTACCTTGTAACTCTAGGCCAACCACCGACATAGTTGTGGCCCTAGACCAACTAAGGAACTAACTGAACAAAGATGGTGGCAAGAGGAGCCACCCCTGGTGCGGGTGTGGCTGCACCCCAAGCTACATCGCCTTGCCTCCCCTTCTGCATGGCGCTTCCTAGGTGATCTCCCCTACTGACGGTTGCATGGGCACATGTAGAGAAACCGACCATAGCTTTGCTATAAATAGAGGGGAGGAGCTCTCACATAAACACACACCACACAAGAGCCATTCTCCATCTCCACTTGTATTCTTTTCTACTATTTTTATTATTAGGAGCTTGGCAAAGCTTGTAATTGGAGATCAAGAACATCTTGAAGATATTTGGTATGATCAATACAATGTTCTTCATTCTAATTCATGTCATGTTCTTCATCTTGTTCTTGTTCTTATTCTATCATTGTTGCTATGATCATGATTTAGGGCTAGGTTCTTATGTTACTAGTTTAGCATATGATCTTCTATGCTCTATCATTCATACAACACACAAGGAGAAGAGCTACATTATCCTTTAGGATAAGAGCATCACTCCTAGGACTCATGCCCTAGTTAGCTAGTTAGAGTTGAGTAGAGAGAGATGTGAGGGAGAGTTGGGTAAGAACCAGACTAGGCGGTAGCCTTCCTCCGCTTTCACCTCAATGAACACTTATTTTGTGGATTCATTCGCTAAGTAAGTGTTTGTGGTTCTTTTGGTGTAAAGTCCTTCAGTTAGTTAATCTTTACTCTTATTTGCTTGTGGGTTCATCATCCATTCTTGTAGCAGATACTCTAGTAGAGGGCCCTAATAAAGATGGATAACCCTACCGGAATGCTAGAGTAGTACTCGATAGCGTAAACATGGTGTCTAGGCTAGAGGCTACCTTCATTTCCCTCGTATCCTCTGGTTGAGGGGTGGGCGGCAGGTGGTGGCAGCCCTGTCCATCCTTCATAATCCCCCACATTTGGATACGGCATAGAGCCATAGGCCGACAATGCTTGGCGGACCAAGTGTTATCCGATGCCCAAAGTAAGCAAGTAGAAATAAAGTTTATCTATCCTTAGACCCTAAAACCATAGGAATCCATCTCTATCCTCATCATCGCTACCCTTGTGTACACTAGGATGCCTGCTCCTATTTAGGTTTTGTTCTTTTATTCTTTATTCTTTATTTTATCTTTATCCTTCAGATTGGCTTGAGTGCATGTGTCACACTATCCCATATTTATCCTAGCTTACCCCTGTTATGAACTTTGGTCTATTATACAATCATGTTGTTTTGACCATGTCCCTACTAGAGACTTTTATACCATGTCTTCCTTTGGGAAAATATAAATGAATGATACCCAAATATTTCCGGGTGAAATGCTACAATGATATATCCATGCGCTTGCAGGAATATTTCTGCATGTGTTCAAAAATATCGTCAAGGTATTTCTTGGCGGAATCGCTAGGACTTATAATCCTGGTGATGATGTTAAGAAACGCTAACAAGAATTTTTGGCTGCTGTTGCTAGGGAAGGCACTAGGTTAAAAGAATCTTTTAGGACATGTTCATGATAATATGCATGTGTAGTAGCCATTGATCATAACAGGATAACTTTGCTTGTTTTCTCCTATTGTGGATGAAAATAGGATAGTGTAAGATAGTTTTGACTTGCCGATGACCTTCACCAAGAATCCAGAGTCCTTCCTAATGAAGGCCCGACCTCATGTCGATCCTCCTTCCACTACTCCACTGGTAACTGAACCCGTCACCCAGTACCATTTGTACCTAACACCATGGCCAACAAGACGCTGCAGGATAACTTTGAGTTGAAGACAGGCCTAATAATGATGGTGCAGGCAAATCCATTCTATGGACTACCTAGCGAGGACGCTAACGCACATCACCAACACTTCCTGGAGATGTGCGACACCGTCATCATGGAGGGTGCTGCATCAGAGGTAATTAGAACACACTTGTTCCTATTCTCCCTCTGAGGGAGGCTGAAATAGTGGTTCTACAAGGACTAGAAAGCTATCAACACATGGAATAAATGTTCCACGACATTCCTCGCAAAGTTCTTCCCGATGGACAAAACCAATACCTTTCATGGAAGAATTTCCAACTTCCAGCAGACAGCATCAGAATCCATCCTGGAAGCATGGGAGAGGTTGTAAGAACACATCCTTGCCTGCCCACACCACTGGATGGAAGACTAGTTGATCCCTTAGAACTTCTACAATGGGCTAACTTCCACATCCATAGCCCACATAGATGCTGCTGTCAGAGGAGGCCTTCTTCTCACTCATAGTCAGCGGAGCTACGACCCTCATTGAGAAGATGGTCTCCAACCAAGGTTGGAGTCAAGATAAACTCCAAACCCAAAAAGACGGCATGCATATCGTGGAGGAAACGGATATGCTAGGCCGTAAAGTTGGATCTCTTAATAAAACGCTTGGACAAGCACAAGTGCCATAAAAGAAGCAACTTATGGTACCATCCAAACACTCTACTCACATACACCATGTGAGATGTGCGGAGACTTCGAACATTTGGGGAATGACTGCCCCAAAACCAAGGTAGATGCATGGTACAACAACTACAATGGGTTCTGTCCACAAGGAGATCCAGGGTGGAATCAGTCATGCCCATAGAATCAGTAAGGCAACTATGCTCATTCAAATTTTGCAAATCAACCTTCCTTGAAGGAACTTATGTTAGGGACAAGCTAAAATAAATGAAAATTTAATTATGAATCTTGCCTCTAATAATAAAATTTTGGAAAATAGTCATTCAAATTTAGAAGGCTTAACCTTTTCCTTCAAAAATCAATTAAACCTTAATAAAATGTTTGAAACCCAACTAGCTCAATTTGCCACTACAATTTTTGCTTATGATTTTGAAAATATCTCGAGGCAATCCAAAATTTCATTTGAAAATGTCAATGCGATAATCACGAGGGATGGTAAGTCCACTCGTGATCTACCGTATCCTAACCATGCAGAGAAAGCCAAAAAGCACATGGGTACAACCCCAAACCATGGGCTTTGAGCTAGCTTAAGGGAGGACCCACACAAGGTAACATGTATTTTGCACTCTCACCATTTTCCTTTACCTTGCATAAAAAAGAGAGAAATAAAAATAATAATAATGAAAAAACACCTATGGTTCTCTTGTTCACTATTCAATATTTTCACCTCCGTTGGATGATTCTTGTTTATCCTTTAATGCTTCCTCTCTCTATGCTGACATGTTTTGGTTTGGGAGTGTTGGTTATACCTCTTTAAAATTAAGCATGGTACTTAGTTTAAAGTTTGGATGTAATGATCATGCTTCTATAGGTCTTTTAATTTAAGCATGGTGCTTAGGTTAATTAGCCTAGCTTGATCAAATGAGACATGGTGTCTAGTTTGATCATTGAATCAAAATTGCTAGTGTAAATTTTGGTTTATCATATGGACTAACCCTTGCAGGAATTTATCAACTTCATGAGGGTAAGTCTTTGAGATGACAACAAAGATGAAAAATTTGTTTGGTGAATCTTGATTAAAATAAAAAATAAATACAATAAATAATAATAATAAATAAATAATAACAATAATATTTATTCCACTCCACATATGTGTAGTAAAAATGTTTAGTTCATCCTTGTTGAAATGATGAATAGTTGCTCTCTTATATTTTGACTGTGCCTAGTTTATAACTTAGCTTTCCCTATGATTTGAGCTTTTTGGCTAAAAATGTCTCATCCTAAAACTTGAAACTTGTGGGTTGCAAATGCTTAATCTAGTCTAAGTTGTTGCAGGATAAGATATGGTGCAACAGAAATTTGCTATGACTTTGTTCTAAGAAAGACTTGATATCTGGAGTTTTATTTTCAAAATGCTAAAAATTAAAAGTTTCTCAGTGATTTATATTTCCTACCAAAGCCATATGACATGTTCTACAAATACAAAACCTTAGTCATATGCTGCTTGTTATCATGTTGAGCTTTGTCAAATTGTTGTGACCCTTGTTGAGATTCTCGTCATACACCCATGATCAAGACACACGTACACCCACAAATAAAACTATTGACTCTTACACTGAGAGTTATGCAAAAACATGTTTTTCTACCCACCAAATAATTACTCCATTCATTTATCATGAGTCTCTCTCTAAAGTTTTTCACATGCCAAAAGGAAGTATGGGCTATGCTAAAAAAAGAGGAAGAAAAAAATTTATCCATGCCAAAAGGCGTGAGAGAAAAAAATGCATGCCAAAGAGCATGAAGAAAAGAAAAGAAAAAGAAAGAAAGAAATAAGATAGCCCATACTTTTAAATAAAATGCATCCATCCAAAAAAGAGAGTCATGATCAAAGGAGTACAAAAAAATATTTTAGCATTAGGAAGATTATAAAAATTCCACACACTCGCACATCTTGATCAAAGTGTATGACTTGCATCTCCTCGAGGTCCAGTTTTTTGACTTAGCAATATTATGTGATGCAAGTATGCCTTCTTTTTTTCCCTACCCAAAGATCCACATAAGTCATTTAGTTGGAAGGATGAAAAGAAAGGCAAACATAAAAAGCCTTTGGTGAGGATCATACACTTCTGAGGGACTGAGTGAATCATTTGAGGAACTTAACTTTATTCTTTGCAAAACTTTCAAAACCTCTAGAAAGAAAGTCGATCAAAGAACAAATGATAAGCATTTCTGTGATCCATTCTATCTTGCAACCGCCTAAGACTTGGAGAAGGCTAAAAAGCCCTGCAGGTAACAAGATAATAAAGGGTGGATAAAATGCCAATTTATTCAAATCAAGGAAGAAAACTTTGTTATAGGCATGGCACTTTTGAAATGTAATCGGCATAGTAGCAACTCCTGATCAACAACCAATGTCTTAGCTCTTGCTTGGAACAAGCAAGGGGTAAGCTTGGGGGATCTTGTTGGCGGTCCTTAACAACCATATTCGACCACCAATTAAGACACAAATAAAGGATAAACTAGCATGATTACTCACATATGTTATTTATATTGACCTATTTCTACATGTATTGGAGAATCATTGTTTTACAGGGCATATACATGAAACACATGGAAATGGAGTCAAAATACACAACCTGGAAAGTGTTAAAAACAGAATCCATGCAAAAGAATGAAGAGAAGGCCCATGTACCTCGCAAATCCAGGCCAACCACCGACGTAGCAGTGGCCCAGACTAGCTAAGGAACCAACTGAATGAAGACGGTGGCAAGAGGATCCACCCCTAGTGTGGCCACACCCCAAGCTACACTGCCTTGCCTCCCCTTCCACGTGGTGCTTCCTGGTGGTCTCCCCTATGACGGTTGCATGGGCACATGTAGCAAAACTGACCATAGCTTTGCTATAAATAGAGGTGAGGAGCTCTCACATAAACACACACCACACAAGAGCCATTCTCCCTCTCCACTTATATTCTTTTCTACTATTTTTAGTATTAGGAGCTTGACAAAGCTTGTAATTGGAGATCAAGAACATCTTGAAGATATTTGGTATGATCAATACAATGTTCTTCATTTTGATTCATGTCATGTTCTTCATCTTGTTCTTATTCTATCAATGTTTCTATGATTGTGATTTAGGGCTAGGTTCTTATGTTACTAGTTTACCATATGATCTTCTATGCTCTATCATTCATACAACACACAAGGAGAAGAGCTACATTATCCTTTGGGATAAGAGCATCACTCCCAGGGCTCATGCCCTAGTTAGCTAGTTAGAGTTGAGTAGAGAGAGATGTGAGGGAGAGTTGGGGAAGAACCGGACTAGCCAGTAGCCTTCCCCTGCTTGCACTCAACGAACACTTATTTTGTGGATTCATTCGCTAAGTAAGTGTTCATGGTTCTTTTGGTGTAAAGTCCTTCAGTTAGTTAATCTTTACTCTTATTTGCTTGTGGGTTTGTCATCCATTCTTATAGCAGATACTCTAGTAGAGGGCCCTAATAAAGATGGATAACCCTACCGAAATGCTAGAGTAGTAGTTGATAGTATAGACACGGTGTCTTGGCTAGAGGCTACCTTCGTTTGCCTCGTATCCTCTAATTGAGGGGTAGGCGGCAGGTGGTGATAGCCATGTCCATCCTTCATAATCCCCCACATTCGGATACAGCGTAGAGCTATGGGCCAACAACGCTTGATAGACCAAGTGTTATCTGATGCCCGAAGTAAGCAAGTAGAAGTAAAGTTTATCTATCCTGAGACCCTAAAACCATAGGAATCCATCTCTATCTTCATCAACACTACCCTTGTGTACACTAGGATTCCTACTCCTATTTATGTTTTATTCTTTTATTCTTTATTCTTTCTTTTATCTTTATCCTTGAGATTGACTTGAGTGTGTGTGTCACACTATCCCATATTTATCCTGGCTTACCCTGCTATAAACTTTGGTCTATTATACAATCATGTTATTTTGACCATGTCCCTACTAGAGACTTTTATACCATGCCTTCCTTTGGGAAAATATAAATGAATGATACCCAAATACTTCCGAGTGAAATGCTACAACGATATATCTGTGCGCTTGCAGAATATTTCCGCATGTGTTCAGAAATATCATCAAGGTATTTCTTAGCAGCATTACTAGGACTTCCAATCCTAGTGATGACGTTAAGAAACGCCAACACCATGTCAGGATGCTACGTGCCAGGGTACGAGATCCTAACAGAGCTGAGTGGTCTTATCGACATTGTACCAGCCCCATGTTTTAGAGGATCTTGATTTCCCTTACCTCACGCGGGCTCCTAACATCTACTGTGACCTCCCGTTGTTTGCCACGTGTTGTGGGGGTCTTAGGTTGCATAGTCCGTGCTTGGGCCTATAAATATGGGCCTTCCTGCCATTTGAACTACTCATAACAATGCCTTTGAACTGTTCTTAGACCTTTAGAGAAGTTAAGTTTGAAAGAGGAGTGTTCCTTGGTAGTCTGAGAATGCGACCCGCTAAAGGTTAGTCGTGTCGATCAATGGCCATCGTCGCCCTATCTAGTAGCTGGTGCTAGAAGGAGATATTTAGCAGGGGGAGGCGAGAGTGTGTAGTCGCTGAGTTCAGTCATACATGGCCTCAGGCCTTGATCTCGTCTCCACACGTCTCACCCCGAACCTTGGTAGTTTGGGTGCCTAAAGTGGTCGATGAACGGGGGCGTCTTTGGCCCCCTTCTGGTCCTCTCAGGCTATGTGGCAATACGTCGAGGCCTCATTGAGAGGTTGCTCAGGTGATTGTTGGAAGCCATGTGGGAATGGGAAAGGGTAGAAGCCGCTTCGCCCTATGTCACCATCCATCATATAGGACATGATGGTGACATGGCTGCACTTTGGTTGCTGGAGACACTAACCTCTATCTCTCTTTCCCTACGTTTTGGCCCAAGGGTCGAGATGCTACAAAGAGGATGGAGAGGCATTTGCTGCCCTTGCTTTCTTTTCTTTCATAGCATTGCCCTTTGGATTTTCGAGGGTATCACCATTGAGGTGACACTAGGCCTTTGCACCTTGTAAGCAGCATGACCGCTCTTGTATTTTTGGATTATAAAATGAGAAGGAATTTCTTCTCTGAATGTTTGGGCTGCCCTTGTGGTCGTGGTGAGCCCACATGCCATAGGGTCAGGGTCATGCCATTGGTCTAGGGTCACTGGATCAAAAGGGTCGACTTGCCTTAGTTTGTGCAAGGGATCACTTCCATGATCTCCCTTTGCTTGGTCATGAGCTTTTTCATGACCATGCTCTGGCTTGTGTGTCTAGGACCTTTTTAAGTTATGCGCTGACCAAGCCAGTGTTCGTGTTCTATTTGGGTTGTGCATTGCTTCATGAGGAAGATACCATTGCGTAACCCCAGCCGTCCTGCCTAGTCAATCTCTCCCGAGGGGTCAGTTGACCTCTATCGGTTTGTGAGACTTTGGAGTGGCCTTACAATGAGGACCTAGGACACTAGGAGGAGCTAGTCGAGGCTTGGCCTTGACCTCTATTAGGGTCATGGGGGCCTATCTCCATTCTTCCCTAGTGTCCTTGTTGACCCCAAGAGGTCATGATGCCTTGTTACAGGCAGGTTTGGTTTCGCCCCACGTGGGTTGAGACTATCCACCATAACCTCATTGGTTGGAGCAGTGTGTCTCATCGAGGTTAATGGGTAATTCGAGTGGAACCCGATATCCTCTAATAATTGACATAAAGTTTGGCTATGCCTCATCGACTAGACATCCCATAAATCGTCAATCGTCAAACCCATCAGTCCCCAACCACCTCTGCAGTGGCTAGAGGTCAAGATGCCTCCCCCTAGAGGGGCTCAACCCGGGCGACTTCGAAGCCAACTGACTCGAACATAGGGGGAGATGGTCAAGAGGTTCTGCACCACTGATAAGAGCCACTAGGGTCCCATGTCATCCTTGCCCTACCCCTTTGTGGCCTCGATCCCATCTTAGAGCTGGCCCAAAGTAAGGTTTCCTCAGTGCAACACGAGGTCATGAACATGGTGGGTTGCCTAGCGCATGGATTCGGGGGGCGGTTGGCCTCCCTAGTCACTGTCATGCCTTAATGGCGCCCACCCGTGAGTGGTCAGTGCACCGCGGAATGCAGGCGCATAAATTGAAATAATATGGAAAGTAGGGATGCACGAGGCTTACTTTGTTTTCTGCCGCTGCATGGGCAACCATCGCTCAGCCTTCCATCTGACCAGTCCCCCTGTACTACAAGATTTCCATAGCGGTTAATAAATGATAGTGAGCACATGTGCGCCTGAGGCATTCGCCGTAGTTATTCCTGATGGCTATAAATTCATAGGAGTGGTACAGTGGGGAAAGCGTTTGCTCTTGGTCGCTTGCTCTACCACTTTCCTCCCCTTGTTCTTGTGCACTTGTAGCCTCCTCTCACGGTTGAGTCGATGGATCATGGTAAGCGCCCATGGGAGGAGTCGCTAGAGGCCAGCGAGCCACCATCACATCTTTGTGCTTACCTACATGGTCAAGGGTGAGTGGCTTAATTATTTTTTAGATCGAGATTAACCTATGCTGATCATTAGCGCTTCCAGGGCCATCTCCCATGCCATGTCAGCGATCGGAGGGCCACCAGTGCTGCTCGTGCCATGACCCCACCAGTGGTGGGGTCAAGCTCGTCCACTTCTTCGGGTTCTTCTTCAGATGACTGGCGGGAGTTCCGTGAGCTCATCCTAGCAGCGGGTGAGTCTCGCCAGCTATACTCTGACGCCACCTGTGAGGTGGGCTGGTTGTGGGTCTGCCTCGATGCCATCGAGTAGCCCTCTCTGCCTTGGAGAGGAAGATCGCTGTCATGTAGGTGGCAACTGTAACACCTCGGGTGTTTAAATACTAAAACCTGCCATGTCATCATATGCATTGCGAAGCATTTGGCATTTAGTGAAAATTTTGATATGCATACACTAAAATAAGTTTACCTTTATGTGGTATGTGTTGAATTGTATTATTTGAATCAAGTTCAAAATTTTGGTTGGATTTGAATTTTCGAGAAAACCCTGATTTTCAGTATTTAAATCCTACCCTGAAAACCCATTTCAAAATCTAAGCACATTTTGGGGTTGAGCCTAAAAGCAAAAGTGTAGAGCTTAGCAAGTTATACAAAGTTTGTTTTTGGAGTTTTCAAAGTTGTTATGAAAAATTTGAAGTAATTTGAAAAGGCGAAATTCTTTAAATGCCCCCTATTTAAATTCAAAATGTCATTTCAAAATTTAGACCGAATTAGGGGGTGGTTATAAAAGCAAAGTTGTAGAACTTTGAATTTTGAGCAACTTTTATTTTTGGAGATTTTTGAGTTGTTATACAAATTTGGGAGTAATTTGGATTTTAAAACGAATGGCGATTTTGTAAATAAGTGGAACAGTGCCACGACCACTGCCCCACCGCCGGTGTCCTTCTGCTCGGTTCCAGACGCGCCTGTGGCCGCTCTTGGCTTTGCGCTGGTGCAGAGAAGGCCACAGCATGTCGCCTCCTTGCTCCCTTGGCCGTCCTATAAAGCCAGCCACCGTCGTCGCCGTTCGTTTTTGTTTTCCCTTGCTCTGCTTTTCCCGTCACCACCGTTCAACTCCGGCGTGCTCCCACCGTCGCTGTAGTGCCTCCACTGTCATAGCCAAGCTAGTTCTAGCTCTGTCTCCTTCTTGCGCATCCATCCAACCAGCTTTGGTCGCCTAATTTCGTCGGGAACCTGTGGTGCGAACCCTTCTTCCTTGCAGCCGGCAACCTCATCGGTGATTCCGCTTCACCGTGGCCAGAGCTCTGTGGTGAGTCTCTACCCTTGTGGAGTCTTGTTGCAGCTTCGTCTTGATGTCGTGGTGCTTAATCCCTTGTTGCGTAACCGTTTTGTCCACTGCAGTCACCGGAACACCGCCACCGACGACGTTTTGCTCCGCCGTGTTTGCTCAGATCGTCGAACCACCTTGCTGTTGCTCCTCCGACCTCGCTCTTTGCTCCAACGCGTTCGGGGTGAGCTACTGGACCTTCCTGTGCTGTTTATTTAATCATTACCGAGCCCCTATCGCCGGCGTAGCGCTGCCGTGTAGTCGCGTCCGCCATGGACGGCATCGACCTCGATCCTTGCTGTAATTGCTTAAGCTAGTGCCTTCAGTCGATGCAGGGTGTGTATGGGGAGTGTGTTGGTCCATTCGCCTTGGCCGGGGACCTCACCGTCGGCGAAAATCACCGGTCAGTGTCAGTCGTCGCCGTGGTCAGCGCACGAGGTTGAAGATGACATGTGGGATCACCTTGTTCAGTGACTCAGCGTTCAAAATGAATTTTCCTGTTTTTCAGATTTGAATGAATAGTGATATTATTTGTTATTTTTGTGTACAATTATTTAGAGTTCCAAAAATTATGAAAATTTTTGTGTGACCTCTCTGTGACGTATATTATTTAATGAAAAATATGAAATGTTGTTTTTAGTACTTTTTGAATGTGGTGAAAATTGCTCAATTAATTAATAAATGGGTTTCCATGATTTTTATAGGCTTAATTAATTATTCAAAAATTATGAAAATTGTTTTGCCACTTAGTTATCATGTGATGAACATTTACAAAAATTTTGAGCTCAATTGGAATAAGTTGATTTATTTCATAATTTTGAATTAAATAATTAATTCATAAAAGCAAATAGTAACCTTTAATGATTTAGGTTTTGTTTGAAATTTTGGATTGAGTGATTGACCTTGAATCATTAGTTGATAATGATCCTTGGCAATTGATGTATGTGTTATGAAAAAGGTTTAGTTCGGTTGACTTACAACTGTACCGCGAAGGAAAGTTGTATTCGAATTGTTAATTTTACATCCATCATCAAGCATCATGTTTCGTATTCCGCATCATGTTAAACATGGCATTGTTACTATGTGTAGTGAACGAAGGTGAACACGTGGTAGTTAATCAAGTTGTGGAGGAGGTTAATCCGTCTGTTGAGGTCGGATCTGATACTTGTGGAACGTCGCAGGAACCTAACTTTTCCGTCAACGAAGGCAAGCCCCGGATGCATTTAACCCTACCTTGTGTTTTACAAATTTTATCGCTTTTGCTTTTATATACTGCATTAAGTGATTAGGAGTCAAGTGGAAACCTAATTGGTGCATCACCAACCTTGTTTTTCCATATCTACCTTGATTACCTGTTTTATTCGTAAATGACTAGTTATGCTTAGTCATGCTTAGTCGGGTGATTACCTGTCACCTGAGAATTTTAAATGGATCTTTGGTTACTTATGTTATCATGAGATATGAGCATGGGAAGTAATAAATCTAGACCGGGCGGACTCGGTGTGTGAGAGCCACAAGACATGGAGGTCTTGTGAGCGGCTTCTTTCCGCCTGTGTCGATTAAGGTCCGTCTGTTGTTGAATTGCATGAGATGAGACTTTGTAGTACTAACCACATACTCCGGTAAGCCTTAACTCGGCTATTCTATTATGAGAATGGCTACTCATGCACTAGGAGTGGAGAGATGGCGGGGATAGCATGTACCCATGTGGCAATGGGCTGGATTGGTGGAGTACTATATTCTCGAGTGGCGTGGACCCGTTCTTGTTTTAGAAGATCCAAGGGTAGGTTGATATATGTAAGTCAGGGGACCTGCATATGTCGTGTGGTCTGGAATCCCCAGCTGGGTTTAATAATTGGTTCGAATCGTCGTTGCTCCTCGGTTATGGAGACTCAACTCACTGTTCATCATCGTAGTTAATAACTGAAACTTGAGCTAGACTTGAGAAAGAGTTTGATATGAAGTTCATGATCTCATTACGGATCATGGTAGATTCATATATGGTTCTTATGAAGTTTAAAAGTTGAAATACTAAAATTTTGTTAAAGAGCTTTTACGCAAAAGAACTTTGAGTATTGCTAAAGCCATACCTTGAATCCCTGAGCCTGCATTCCTGAGTCTTCTCAGTTTTATTTCGGTTAAGTCTTGTTGAGTGCTTTTGTACTCAGGGTTTGTTGACCCTTGTTGTAGGTGCGTCTCATGAGCAGGTCTGTTTTGGACCTTGTTGCATGACTATTGTTCCGGTCGATGATGATAAGTGAATGTGTGATCCTTGGGCAGGATGCTTATTTTGTGTGTTATGTTTATGTTAATTATGCCACTCCACTACTACTATGGTTTGTAATAATTATCGAACTTAGTTTGTAAGGTTTGAAACAACTAGGTTTGTAAACTATGTTATCGTAAGACTTCCGACTATTTTACTCTGATGTATATATTTGAATAAATGTTGTAATACTGCAATGACTCTGTAATGTGATCCTGCTCGGAAATCGTGGATGATTCGGGGTTCCCCGAGGACACCCGACAGACTTCGTAAGTTACAAGGAACATATGCATAGTCGTCAAAGGTCATTGGACAGTGACAAGTGCATGTGGGTCCTATAACTTAGGAGGTTCTGCCACAGAATGGTATTAGAGCGATTGTTACAAAGTCTTTGTTGTATTGTTTTACAAAAACTTCAAAATGATTTGGGACAAATAAATATAACTTGTTAATTTGGTCCAAATTGCTTCTGGCTTATCTTATTTCATTCTCACCATTCCTTAACTGATTAAAAAGGCTTTGTGTGGTGGAGTAGTAATCTTATTATGCCCTATATAAAAATAACTGTGGTTGTATACCTTAGAAGCTTTGATGTTTTTGTTCGTAAGAACGATTCATGCATCATGATTAATTCACTTGTTACTTCCTTCAGCCTGAGCCTGGGTTGGGTAGTGAGTTTGGGTTGAGTTATGTAATCCATCCTGGCTGCTCTTTAGATTTTGATCAGATTGTCTTAATTGGATTAATCTTGCTTCCTATAGTATGGCTCGCACCAAGGTAACACCCCATAAGTCCGTTGGACCTAAAGGAGTTCCTCGTCACCAGCTTGCCCCTAGAAATGATGGTGCTAAGCAGTAGCAGCTCTAGGCCTGATCCCCTAGGTAGAGATACAGAGGCTTTCAGCAGAGTTAGCATAGGCTACTAGAGATAGGGCCTTGGATACTATCCGGATGGGCAAGTTAAAGGATCAATTGAAGTGTCACACCACCACTCATAAGAACTGCGAGCGTATGTTAGTTCATATGGTGGAAGGGAGAAATGAGGCTTGGCATAGGGAAGATGTAGCTAGAGCTAGAACGCATGAGCTAGAATTTTATGTAGAAGATTTAGAAGAACATAATACTACTTTGCATGAAGAAGTCCATAGGCTGAGCAACCTCCTGGATCCAAATCATGAACCTCAAGCTGATGCAATGGACCCTGGTGTCATCATTGCTAATGATGATGAACTTGAAGAGGAAGAAGAAGAAGATCCAAAGAATTAGTGATGGTTGATGAAAGTGATAATGAAGGCAGAAATGTTTCCAGAATGGATACCGATCACGAGGTTTGATGTGGTCGAGGAGAAGAGTAGAGTTGTAAAATAGGGAATCTAGTTAAGTTAAGTAGTCTTGTTTAGGTGCGGGCTTGTGCTTAAATAAGTAAACCCAATGTAATGTGGTTGCAGTGAGCTCTTTTATATCTCAATAAAAGCTTGTGAGTAAAGTTTGGTTTGTTATGAACAGATGCCTCATACTCGTGCTTCGGATATTCCTGGTTATTCGCATGAAGAGGGTGGTGTTCCTGATCCACCACCAGTTCCACTAACTTTAGCTGATGCTATAGCAGCACTGGTCCATGTGACCATAGAAAATGCTCGATTGCTTCGAGAGATAGCTCAGAGTAATCAGAATATGGTGCATAATCAGAATATGGTGCAAGGAAACCATGGCCGCAATCATAACAGGAAAGAGGCTACTGTATGTTGATTTTACAGATACAAGACCACCAGTGTTCACTAAGGTAGATGAGCCACTAGAGGCTGATGATTGGCTTCGGACCATGGAGCAGAAATTTGATCTTATTCCATGCATGGAGATGCAGAAACCTATGTTTGCTGCCCAGCAACTTAGAGGTGCAAGCAGGTGCCTGGTGGGCAAATCTAGTGGCTATGCAACCAGCTGGCATTCCAATAACTTGGGCTAAGTTCCATACTACCTTCAGAGCTCATTATATTCCAGAAGGGGTGATGGCCATGAAGTTGGATGAGTTCCTTGCTTTGAGGCAAGGGGATCAAACAGGTTATGCAATATGTGGGTAGATTCAATCATCTATCATAGTATGCATCTGAACATGTCAATACAGATGCCAAGAAAAAGAAATGGTTCATGAGAGGACTGAATACCAAATTACAGACAATGATGACAGCATGTGCCAATGTTACTTATCATGAGGCAGTGAATATTGCAATTGCTTCTGAGGAAAAGTATCAGCAGCATAAGGAGATCAAGAAAAAGAAGAGTGTGCATGTCTAGATCTTTTGGTGGAAATCAAAAGAGGCAAAAGATAATCTATCATCCAGTCAACCATTATCGTCCTCCTTATCGTCCGCCGCAGTTTCAAGCTGGGCAACAGTCAAATGTCTGTCCTGCTATAACCTACCCGAATTCACAACAGACAAATGCTCCTAGTGGTAATGCTCCAACGTCCTAGGGTCACAATTATCCATGTTACAATTGTGGAAGGACCGGTCATTTCTCCAAGGAATGTCTGCATCCCAAGCAGGCTAATCAAAATTATCAGAAGGCCCCTGCCAATCAACAACAGGGTCAAGCACAGAACAAGAACCACAATCAGAATGCTCAGAAGGGCAAAGATGAAAGGAAGACAGGACGGGTGTTCTATATTCAAGCTGGGGAAATTCTGGAAGGGGAGCCAGTGATGATGGGTATGTTTCCTATCGCCGATCACCCTGCTAGTTATGCTTTTTGATTCTGTTGCATCTCATTCATTCATCAATAGAACCTTTGTCATAAAGCATGCAATTCCAATTGGGGAAACAAAGGAAAATTTCTTTATATAGTCACCCGGGGGACGTCTGTGTACTAAGGAAATGGTATACCAGGTACCCATAAACCTAGGTGGGCATATTTTAACCACTACCATGATTATTCTCAAGGATCAAGATATAGATGTGATCTTGGGAATAATTGGATGTATCAGCATAAGGCTGTTATAGATGCTTTGAATAGGACATTAAGGGTGAGTTTGCCTGATAGTAATTCTCAGCTTCTTATCCAACTTCCAACCTATAAGAAGATCAGTGGGTAAGAGTTTGTGCAACTTCTGTCAAGGAGATTAGAGATATCCCGGTGAGTGTGTGAATTTCCTGATGTTTTTCCTGAGGATTTACCCGGTCTACCACCAGATAGGGATGTTCAGTTTAACATAGAGTTAAAGCCTGGAATAGCTCTGATCTCTCAGAGAGCTTATAGGATGCCTCCCAAGAAATTAGCCGAGTTGAAGACTTAGTTGCAAGAGTTGATTGAGAAAGGATTTATTCAACCTAGTTCGTCACCTTGGGGATGCCCTGCAATTTTTGTGAAAAAGAAAGATGAGACCCTGAGGTTATGTGTTGACTATCGTCCATTGAATGAAGTGACCATTAAGAATAAGTATCCCTTACCTCAGATAGACTTGCTTTTTGATCAACTAGCTAGAGCCAAAGTTTTCTCCAAGATTGATTTAAGGTCAGGCTATCACCAAATCAAGATTAAGCCTGAAGATATTCCCAAAACGGACATTTACCACAAGATATGGATTATATGAATACTTGGTAATGTCTTTTGGTTTGACAAATGCCCCAGCACATTTCATGTATCTGATGAATTCAGTGTTCATGCCTGAGCTAGACAAGTTTGTGGTGGTGTTTATTGACGATATCCTAGTTTATTCCAAGAACAAGAAGGAACACGCAGGAACATCTCAGAATTGTCCTGACCCACTTAAGAGAACATCAACTATATGCCAAATTCAGTAAGTGTGACTTCTGGCTTAAGGAAGTATAGTTTCTTGGACATGTCTTATCAGCTGAAGGAGTTGCTGTTGATCCAAGCAAAGTTAAGGATGTGCTTGATTGGAAACCGCCAACCACTGTTCATCAGGTTCGGAGTTTTCTAGGAATGGCGGGGTATTACCGTCGCTTTATTCTAGATTTCTCTAGAGTATCCAAGTCCATCACTGGGTTGTTGAAGAACCAAGCCAAGTTTGTCTGGTCCTCTAAATGTGAAGAAGCTTTCTAGACTTTGAAGAGATTGTTAACCACTGCACCAGTATTAGCCCAACCTGATATCGAGAAGTCATTTGACGTTTATTGTGATGCTTCTGGGTATTGGCATTGGATGTGTATTGATGCAAGAAGGCCGAGTTATTGCCTTTGCTTCTAGCAACTCAAGCAACATGAAGAGCACTATCCCACTCATGATCTAGAGTTAACAGCAGTTGTCCATGCTCTAAAGATTTGGCGGCATTACCTGCTTGGTAATACGTGCCATATTTACACAGATCACAAGAGTTTAAAGTATATCTTTACTCAATCGGATTTGAACATGCGACAAAGAAGATGGTAAGAATTGATTAAAGATTATGACTTGGAAGTACATTACCATCCTGGTAAAGCAAATGTAGTTGCAGATGCCCTCAGTCGAAAGAGCCATTGCAATTGTTTGATAGTAAGAACAATGGGTTTGACTTTATGCCAAGAGATGGAAAAGTTGAGAATAGAGGTAATTCAATAAGGTAGTTTGGCCAATATGACTGTTGAAGCCACTATTCGAGATCAGATTATTGCTGCTCAGAAAGAAAACAAGGGTATAGTCCATATCAAAGAAAGAATCAAGAATGGGAAAGTGGAATGCTTCAAAGTAGATGATGAAGGTGTGTTATGGTTCAAGGATCGCTTAGTGGTACCAAAGGTTCCAGAGTTGCGATAGTCAATTCTTGAAGAAGCACATGCTACTAGGCTATCTATTCATCCGAGAAGTAATAAGATGTACCATGACTTGAAACAAAGGTTTTGGTGGACCAAAATGAAGATAGAAATTGCCCGGTATATAGCCAAGTGTGATACTTGTCAAAAGGTGAAAGCTATACATTTGAGGTCTGCTGGAGAGTTACAGCCATTACCTATTCCAGCTTGGAAGTGGGAGGATATTAGTATGGACTTTATTGTTGGTCTACCCAAGACATCAAAAGGTTTTGACTCAATATGGGTCATTGTAGATCGACTAACTAAGTCAGCACATTTTCTTCTAGTCAAGAGTATATATCCTACTATCCAGTATGCCAAGATGTATCTAGCAAGAATCATGAGTCTACATGGAGTACCAAAGACCATAGTGTCAGATTGGGGTACATAGTTTGTCTCCAGCTTTTGGAAACACTTGCATGCTTCGTTAGGTACCAAACTCCTGTATAGTACAACTTATCATCCCCAGACTGATGGTCCGACTGAAAGGGTCAATCAAGTACTTGAAGATATGTTAAGATGTTGTGTTCTTAACTATTCCAAGAAGTGGGATGAATGTTTGCCTTTGGCTGAGTTTTCATACAACAATAGTTATCAGGAGAGCATTAGAATGGCTCCATTTGAAGCACTCTATGGTCGTAGATGCAGAACATCACTGAGTTGGTCTGAGCCTAGGGAAAGAAGGTTCTTTGGAGTTGACCTTGTGAAAGAAACAAAAGACAAGGTTAGGCAAATACAAAGTAATTTGAAGATAGCTTAGTCCCGACAAAAGAGTTATGCAGATAAACGACGTAGGCCTTTAGTGTTTAACAAGGGAGATTTTGTATATCTAAAGGTATCACCAATGAAGGGAGTTACCCATTTTGGTGTTAAAGACAAGTTGGCACCTCGATATATTGGGCCATTTCAAATTTTTGAGAGGTATGGAAAAGTGGCATATCGCTTGAAGCTACCCGAACATCTTTCAGCTGTACATGATGTGTTTCATGTTTCTCAATTGAAGAAGTGTCTTCGAGTGCCTGAGCAGAATGTTGAGGTTGAAGGAGTGGAACTTGAACCTGATTTGACTTATTCTGAATATCCTATCCTGAGTTCTGGATCAGAAAGATCGTGTCACATGAAGAAGGACTAATCAAGTTCTACAAGATACAATGGAATCAACATTCCGAAGAAGAAGCTACTTGGGAATCCGAAGATTACTTGCTAGAAAAATTTCTAGTTTCTTGCGTCAATATAGAGTAATGTTAGTTGAGCTAGGTTGTTGCCAGTTGTGTTTTGTAAAGGGGCCTCAGCTGTTTTATGGATAGATTTTTGTATGTGTTCGCGCGACACATTTCCTTTTCCATTACTTACCCTATGACTTTGAATCTCGGGACGAGATTTCTTTTAGGGGGAAGGATTGTAACACCTCGGGTGTTTAAATACTAAAACCTGCCATGTCATCATATGCATTGCAAAGCATTTGGCATTTAGTGAAAATTTTGATATGCATACACTAAAATAAGTTTACCTTTATGTGGTATGTGTTGAATTGTATTATTTGAATCAAGTTCAAAATTTAGGTTGGATTTGAATTTTCGAGAAAACCCTGATTTTCAGTATTTAAATCCTACCCTGAAAACCCATTTCAAAATCTAAGCACATTTTGGGGTTGAGCCTAAAAGCAAAAGTGTAGAGCTTGGCAAGTTATACAAAGTTTGTTTTTGGAGTTTTCAAAGTTGTTATGAAAAATTTGAAGTAATTTGAAAAGGCAAAATTCTTTAAATGCCCCCTATTTAAATTCAAAATGTCATTTCAAAATTTAGACCTGAATTAGGGGGTGGTTATAAAAGCAAAGTTGTAGAACTTTGAATTTTGAGCAACTTTTATTTTTGGAGATTTTTGAGTTGTTATACAAATTTGGGAGTAATTTGGATTTTAAAACAAATGGCAATTTTGTAAATAAGTGGAACAGTGCCACGACCACCGCCCCACCGTCGGCGTCCTTCTGCTCGGTTCCAGACGCGCCTGTGGCCGCTCTTGGCTTTGCGTTGGCATGGAGAAGGCCACTGCGTGTCGTCCTCCTTGCTCCCTTGGTCGTCCTATAAAGCCTAGCCACCAGTCGTCGCTGTTCGTTTTCGTTTTCCCTTGCTCTGCTTTTCCCTGTCACCACCGTTCAACTCCGGCGAGCTCCCACCGCCACTGTATTGCCTCCACCATCATAGCCAAGCTAGTTCCAGCTCCGTCTCCTTCTTGCGCATCCATCCAGCTAGCTTTGGTCGCCTGATTTCGTCGGGAACCTGTGGTGCGAACCCTTCTTCCTCGCGGCCGGCAACCTCACAGGTGATTCCGCTTCACCATGGCCAGAGCTCTATGGTGAGTCTCTACCCTTGTGGAGTCTTGTTGTAGCTTCATCTTGATACTGTGGTGCTTAATCCCTTATTATGTGACCGTTTTGTCCACTGTAGTCGCTGGAACACCGCCACCGACGACGTTTTGCTCTGCCGTGTTTGCTCAGATCGTCGAACCACCTTGTTGTTGCTCCTCCGACCTCGCTCTTTGCTCCAACACGTTTGGGGTGAGCTACTGGACCTTCCTGTGCCATTTATTTAATCGTTACCGAGCCCCTGTCGCCGGCGTAGCGCCGCCGTGCAGTCGCGTCCGCCACGGATGGCGTCAACCTCGATCCTCGCTGTAATTGCTTAAGCTAGTGCCTTCAGTCGATGCAGGGTGGTATGGGGAGTGTGTTGGTCCTATTCGCCAGGGACCTCGTCGTCGGCTGAGAAATCACCAGGTCAGCGTCGTCATCGCTGTGGTCAAGCGCGAGAGGTTGAAGATGACATGTGGGGTCACCTTGTCAGTGACTCAGCAGTTCAAAATGAATTTTCTATTTTTCAGATTTGAATGAATAGTGATAATTTTTGTTATTTTTGTGTAGAATTATTTAGAGTTCCAAAAATTATGAAAAGTTTTGTGTGACCTCTCTGTGATGTATATTATTTAAGAAAAATATGAAATGTTGTTTCTCAGTACTTTTTGAATGTGGTGAAAATTGCTCAATTAATTAATAAATGGGTTTCCATGATTTTTATAGGCTTAATTAATTATCCAAAAATTATGAAAATTGTTTTGCCACTTAGTTATCATGTGATGAACATTTACAAAAATTTTGAGCTCAATTGGAATAAGTTGATTTATTTCATAATTTTGAATTAAATAATTAATTCATAAAAGCAAATAGTAACCTTTAATGATTTAGGTTTTGTTTGAAATTTTGGATTGAGTGATGACCTTGAATCATTAGTTGGTAATGATCCTTGGCAATTGATGTATGTGTTACGAAAAAGGTTTAGTTCGGTTGACTTATAACTGTACCTGCGAAGGAAAGTTGTATTCGAATTGTTAATTTTACATCCATCATCAAGCATCATGTTTCGTATTCCGCATCATGTTAAACATGGCATTGTTACTATGTGTAGTGAACGAAGGTAAACACATGGTAGTTAATCAAGTTGCGGAGGAGGTTTATCCAGTCTGTTGAGGTCGGATCTGATACTTGTGGAATGTCGCAGGAACCTAACTTTTCCGTCAACGAATGCAAGCCCCTGGATGCATTTAACCCTACCTTGTGTTTTACAAATTTTATCGCTTTTGCTTTTATATACTGCATTAAGTGATTAGGAGTCAAGTGGAAACCTAATTGGTGCATCACCAACCTTGTTTTTCCATATCTACCTTGATTACCTGTTTTATTCGTAAATGTCTAGTTATGCTTAGTCGGGTGATTACCTGTCACCTGAGAATTTTAAATGGATCTTTGGTTACTTAAGTTATCATGAGATATGAGCATGGGAAGTAATAAATCTAGACCGAGCGGACTCGGTGTGTGAGAGCCACAAGACATGGAGGTCTTGTGAGCTGGCTTCTTTCCGCCTGTGTCGATTAAGGTCCATCCGTTGTTGAATTGCATGAGATGAGACTTTATAGTACTAACTACAATACTCCAGTAAGCCTTAACTCGGCTATTCTATTATGAGAATGGCTACTCCGGCACTAGGAGTGGAGAGATGGCGGCAGATAGCAGTGTACCCTGTGTGGCAATGGGCTGGATTGGTGGAGTACTATATTCTCGGGTGGCACGTGGACCCGTTCTTGTTTTAGAAGATCCAAGGGTAGGTTGATATATGTAAGTCGGGGACCTACATATGTCGTGTGGTCTAGAATCCCCAGCTGGGTTTAATAATCGGTTCGAATCATCGTTGCTCCTCAGGTTATGGAGACTCAACTCACTGTTCATCATCGTAGTTAATAACTAAAACTTGAGCTGGACTTGAGAAAGAGTTTGATATGAAGTTCATGATCTCATTATGGATCATGGCAGATTCATATATGGTTCTTATGAAGTTTAAAAGTTGAAATACTAAAATTTTGTTAAAGAGCTTTTACGCAAACGAACTTTGAGTATTGCTAAAGCCATACCTTGAATCCCTGAGCCTGCATTCCTGAGTCTTCTCAGTTTTATTTCAGTTAAGTCTTGTTGAGTACTTTTGTACTCAGGGTTTGTTGACCCTTGTTGCAGGTGAGTCTCATGAGCAGGTCTATTTTGGACCTTGCTGCATGACTGTTGTTCCGATCGATGACGATAAGTGAATGTGTGATCCTTGGGCAGGATGCTTATTTTGTGTGTTATGTTTATGTTAATTATGCCACTCCACTACTACTATGGTTTGTAATAATTATCGAACATAGTTTGTAAGGTTTGAAAACAATTGGTTTGTAAACTATGTTATCGTAAGACTTCCGCTATTTTACTCTGATGTATATATTTGAATAAATATTGTAATACTGCAATGACTTTGTAATGTGATCCTGCTCAGAAATCATGGATGATTCGGGGTTCCCTGAGGACACCCGACTAGACTTCGTAAGTTACCAGGAACATATGCATAGTCATCAAAGGTCATTGGACAGTGACAAGTGCATGTGGGTCCTATAACTTAGGAGGTTCTACCACAGCAACCACCGATGCCTAGGCCCTCATAGTGGGTAAGGCTTTCTCCTATCTTGATGTTTTGTCTGGCAGTCCACATCTTCTGATCCTTCATCTTGTCTTGGTTGCCAACTTTGGAGGAGGAGCTAGTGGCCTCCTTGCCAGGAGGCACAAGAGGCCCACCTTTAGGAGGTTCTCCTAAGGAGGACCATGAGCAGGCGGTGGTGGCAGGGATCTAGCAAGGAGCCAGGTGTTGCCCTTGTCGCCCTATAGCTGCGCACTAGCTAGGACCTCTACTAGGTGGAGCCTAGGGTTCCCTAGATCACATCGGGTAGGAGGAGAGGGCAAAGCTGGTCGGTGACTTCGCTTGCCACCATAGCTGCCATTGCTGGCCACCGTGAACATGGAGGACATCCTCCGTGGTAGCGGCCAAGGACCTTAGGTTATACCAAGGGCCTTATTTGAAATAAAGAAACCTTGTTCTATGTGTTTGATTTCTATTTCTCTTTTCATTGAGTTGTCACGATCATTTGCCATACAGGTCGCCTAAGATGTCGCCGATACGCAACCTCGCCAGAGGATCGACCGTAAGGCTTAGCCTACAAGCAATTTGTTAGCGTGACTAACATGAGTGGGGACAACCTTTGCTAGTGTCGAGCTTGTTCTCGATGTTTTTGGCTTAGATCACGGTAATGCTTTCCTTCCCTTAGTTCCCACGCATGGGTGCTTGACTTTGCCTGGCTCTTAGGGTTTGGTTGCGCGACACGTTAGTGCGCACTGGCAGCAAGGTGTGCCATGGTGTAGCTCCCGTGAGCGAGCCATGTCAACTAACTCACATAGGTTGTAGCACCCTAGTTTTAAGGACAAAACCAGATACACACCATATATGAGCCAAGGAGGTCAAATCACACATATGGCTACAAATAAGGGGTAATATCAAAAGAAAATGCTTAACATAACTTATTATTACAAGAGATATAACCTTAGACTGCAAATAGCCGAAAGACACTCCATTCTTCATCAGGCAAAGACTCCAATTCCATAGGGACAACTGACTGGTTGATCACAAGCCTAACTTCTTCAAACTCTAGCAATCTGGTACCCATCTAGGGTTTTTATCCAAATAATTGAAAAGTAAAGCAAGCATAAGTACATGTCGTACTCAACAAATATAACATGGGGTTCATGAGGCTCAAAAGGTAGACACTGGTTTAACTGCATTAGCTTTTAGTGAGTGATCTTTTAGCATTTGAGTAGCAACAAGTTTATATATGCCCATGTAAACAAATGATCAGGTAAACATGATTAATGAAAAGCATAAATAAAATAGTCATTAGTGATCATCTATTCCATAAATGTTCCAAGGCCGCTCATGATAGTGAGCACGGTTGTTATAATAGTTTTACACTCTGTAGAGGTTGTACACTTTCACTATGAGTCATGTTTCCCATTTGGTCAGGGTTTACATGTCCCCAAAACACTACCAAGGTGAGCAGGCAGGGTACACTATGAAGCCTTTCGAAGGTTCATCTAACAAGTTAGGGCCTGCTAGGTTTCCAATTGGCAAACTAGATGTAGAGCTCCCCTTCTAAATGGCACATTCTGCGCAGGCTATACACATAAAGACTGGAGGCTGCACTATACCTGATTCATCAAGCCCCTCTAGCGCCATAAAGGTAACCACTAACAAGCTAGAAAAGGTCCTCATACTTGACTAAAGCAGAGCCATGTGGCCCTCATAGTTGTACTATAAGTCCCAGGATGATCACTTACAGATAAGTCCTTAAGGAGAGGAATCTGAAGCATTTAAAAAGTAGCTAAATACTCTAGTCCCCTTTTATCAAGTTGCTAAAAAGTCATATTTTAATGTTTATTGCATATACCATTAGTCAAATTACAAGATCATGGTTTCGTTGAGCACTAGCATTAGGTACCTAATGCATATCCAAAAGGTGACAAGGTATAAGTCCAATTCTAGGAAATCCTTAGTTATGGCAAGGAGACACCTGCATATGAATTAATTGTATTAAGGTTATTAGGAAACAAGGATGGTCCCATTCTATACTTGCCTTGATCATAGTGTTCCTACTGATCCTACTCGTCAAAGTAGTTCTCTCGATCACCCATGAATTGCTCACCGTCTATACTCGATCAACACAGCAACATACAAGCATCCACATAGACATGCATAACAAACAAATATGATTAGATTAGAACATTACACCAATCAAAAAAAGGTTTGAAAACTAATCTATGTATTGCTTTGAACATATATACATGAAAAGCACGTTAATCGGAGCTACTGATAAACAAGAAACGACTATCGAAAGATATTCTATAGAGCAAAAAGGAAAACTATAGGCTTTGTTTATTTTAATCATATAAAAGCATGGACAAGATACTTTAGAGAAATATCTAAATTTAATTAAGCCAAATTATATTTGATTTGGAAAACTAAGATGGATCTAATCTTATTTTTGCTCAGAAAAGATCGAAGTAGAAAATCTAAGTTACTTTTAATTGGAAATCTAATTGCATATAGATTAATCAAATTAACATTTTATCTAAAACCATGAAACATGTTAAACAATGTTACTATCGAGTAGGTTACATTATTACGAATCCAACGCAACTTGAACGGGTCAAAACGGAGCTAAAACAGAGAAGTTATGGCCTAAAGAAGTTAGTAGCAATTTTGTAAATACTGGGAAATTGATTTTCAAATAAAAATAAATAGAAATCAGATTTTGGATCTGAACTAAGGACTGCGTGTGAGAATACTAGAAAATGGAGGGGATCTTTTGCAAAAAACCCTAGTGAAGGGGTATGGGAGGATCTGTGCCGTTGTATCAGATCTGGATGGTGGAGATTAGAAGGGAGACAGATGGGTCGCTGAAGCGGCGCTCCCACGGCGGCGCCATTGATGATAGTGGCTTGACCTCATCGGAGTTTGGCGTTTGATCGATTTTGAGCATCATCGACCGAAACAAGGATACATGAAGATAGCAGAGGTGAAGGTGAACTCGATCTAGGGCTTGAGGATGCATAAGACTAACTCAGAGGCGAACATGGGGATAGATTGGCGGCTTGGGGTCAACGGTGCAACTCCGGTGACCTTGGTTACACAAAAAGGAAGGGAGGGAGAGATCAAGAGAGGTACCGGCGTGCTCCTTACCATCTTGCAAACTCAGGGATGTGGTTTCGATGGTGGAAGAACAGCAACAACGGAGATCAAAGCGGCGACGGCAGGTTTTGCGATGGCTTGTAGATCAAGCAAGGGCAGGTGGATTATGATTAGGGTTGGGAATGGGGAGGCACACCTGGGCTTTCTTATGTAGGGGCCTCGGCGTGCAGGTCACACCAAAACCCATGGAAACCAGGGCGATGGAGGAAGTAGAGTCCTGCTCGGGCACATTTGGAGGTAGGAGACGGGTGACACGTGGGCTAGACCTGGCAGTGAGATAGGGAGCGGGTCCTGGTTGGTAGTCAGATAGAGAGGGAAGGGGAGCGACACTGTGGCTTTAGTTGGTCCTCGGCTTGCTAGACTCGCGAAGGGGAGGAGTCTCCGCGTGGGCTTGTGGGAGAGGGTGGCCAAAGGGCTTAGGCCCAATGGAGGAGTGGGAAGACCAGGCCACCTGAGCTGGTTGGGCTGCCTAGGCCAAAAAGGGAGATAGGGGGAAGAGAGGGAAATTCCTTTTTGCTTTTCTTAAATAGATTTTCAATGCATTTCAAATAGAATTTTGAATCCTTTTGAACTTTGGTCAAAACTAGACAACACAAAAACACCAATGCACTAGCATGAATGCAACAACAATGTTGCTATACCCTATGATGAATTTTAATTTAATGAAAAATTATTATTTCCCTATGTTTTCATGAGCACAAAAATTCATAATTAAACCATTTTCACTCTATTTCCAAAGAAGCAAATTTTAGGGTGTTACTAATTCTACCCCCTTAAGATGAATATCGTCCTTGGGATTCAGAAGATGGTGATCAAAGAGATAAGGATATTCTATCATCGAATCCTCTTCCCTTCCTTGAGCAATTCAATCCTCTTGGTAGGGATTCTGCTTTACTCTGCACACTCTAATAACCTTTCTCTAAGTAACTTGCTCAACTAATTCCAAGATTTTGATGGGTGCTCTGAACAACTCTTATATAACTCCAATCACTAGACCACCTTTCCTTTTTAGTCCATAATATCAAATCCCTTTCTTCATATGTTCACCTTCCAACAGAGCCTCCTTACTTTCTTGGTACAAAGTATATTCCAACTTCAAAGCATTAATGACTATATATGCTCAAGTTAAGTTGCTCAACTCTTAAACACAATTCTTAGTCCATGGTGTCGTCCGAATCTTCCTAGCATAACTCTCCTTTGCTAAAGACATCGGCCATGACTTTTGCTTCTCCAAATGATAGCACTTTTCCAAGTCATAATCAATTCCAATCCAACAATAATGTCACTAGCTCATCCCCAACTTAGTATTGATGTCCTTTATATCCCTACAATTCCCGTGAAACTCTAAGCCTCACTTACATCCTTTGGTGGGCTCCAACTCAACACATCAATTCTTGAGTTCTTCTCCATAACTCAACCATTAGAGATAGCCTATTCATACCAAGAGTTTCCTTCAACCAAAACTTAACAATTGAGGTCTTCTGAGTCTTCATAGGACCAACCATAGATGGACAATATCTCCTTCTCATGTCATGAATGCCCACTTATCCTTGAGTATGTTGAAACTTGAACTCCCAATTGATGATAGCTCGAATTGCAAAGCCATTTTGACAAATGCATCAATTCCTCATAGATCATCCAATAACTTATCAATCGAGCAAAGGATACTTACTCTAGATGATGATACCTTTAAGTGATATACATCCTCTGGATAACACCTTTCTTATCAGATTAGTCGATTCTTCCAAGTGAACTAGAATCTACAAAACCTTCTTTACTTTGGTAACCCCCCTTAAGAAGAGATAAAGTAGGGGACACCAATATAACTTGCATCTCCTTTTTGGTAGGTTAACTATCATAATGGCCTTCTGACCTCCCAGAGAACTCATGTGCATATCTAAGAACAAAGAACTTGATTTTTCCTCAGCAGTGCAGAAACATAATAGTGCAGTAACACAACTATAACTCATGCTTTGTTAATCTAATGAAGTTCTAATTTGCACCATTGGAAAGCTTATCAAATTCCCTACAACCCTCTTATAGAACACTTTTCCAAACTCTGCAGTTAAGTTGGTTGAAAACAGTGCATAACCGAAAACTATCCTAGGTTTTTGACTACACAGTTATATGGTCTTGTGATTTTCGTAACTCCCAAACCATAAAAAGCTATCAGGGTGATTCTTACGGTATGAGAAAGATGTTGAAGTGTACTATTGTCCAGAATTTTTCTATGATTTTTGGTGGTCCAGAAACAGAGGTATAAGCTGATAATGATAGGCTGCTCCGAAAAGATAGGATATAGAAAACAGGTGATAACCAAAACCCTAACTATTTGTTTCATTAATCCTTGTATCTTAGGCCTATAAACTAAGTGAAATTGTGGACAAACTCTGCAAGATCAATGCACTCATCACAAAGATCCAAATCAAGCATTATCATAAAGACAACCAACCAAACACTAAAGGTTCACAAGCCACACATATAGACTATTGACTTGACTCAACTTCGGTACTAGCGGTTTCATTACAAAAGGGACATATGCTCCTATTTCTTAAACATGGTATTGCTTCATGGACATCTAGGGTAACATCTCTTGTGTGGGGATGAGCGAGATACGTCCTCTACTTTATTGATCCTAGGTTGTCCTGGCATGACTCCTTCATTCGTCATTCTCATCAAGGGCTTCTTTCGGGTTTGGCATCACTAACACTTACTGGTGGCAAACCTATAGTGATCTGACTCTAGGCCACTTCCATGGTATAAAAGGGGGCAAGATTTAACATAATGTCCTTTCTATCAGCAATGATAACACTTCCCCTTAGCTAGATATTTTGTGATGTCCTGTTCCACGGAATTGTTGCTCGGTCTGTCAGTTAGCTTGCAGACTCTGAAGGTTCATCTTCGTTTGTCTAATTGGTTTCCTAGCTTGCTTGGTCTTTCGAGGTTGAAACTCCTTATAGGTGATAGTCCAACCATCTATGCATACCTCATGCGAAGTGGTTTTAGCTTGAGAAACTTCTAACTCCTTAAGGTCTAGATTTATCTAACAAGGGACTAGAGCTAGATGTGACAATGTAGAATCCAAATGCTGATGGTTTCCCACTAGTGGCTCTAGTGAGATTGCACCTTCCTCTTCTTATCCACATTGGCCTCATAATTTGGATTCACCTTGACTTTCCCTTTAATGGACTTGTCTTGAAGATAGGGAAAACCATAATGATTACAATAATGACATTGATCTTGACTTCCATGCACCTTGCTGCTAACACCTCCATTAGATTTCATAGTCTTCCAAGCTTCTACTACTTGTCTCTTTACAGGCCCCTTTGGTATGTTGATCTGATCTTGCGAGAAGCATTGTTGAGTCATTCCTTCTAGTACTCGTTTTGCATGGATGATAGCTTCTCCTTGTCGAATGGGATCAAAGGTGACAGAGCTTGGTCTTCCTGATCTCTAGTATCGGCAAGTCTCCTCGCTACTGATCCAACTAATAGACAAAGAGAAGATTTTGAATTGAGACTAGGTTTTTATAATAGAACAGAGACCGAAGCGAGCATATCTTTTAGAAAATAACAAGGTTAGAGAGGAAGCAAGAAGTAAGCATAGATGAGAGCACACTAGAACGTCCTAGTTCTAACTAGGCTTTCATCCTACAACCAGTATTACTCTGATACCACTTTGTAGCACCTGGTTTTAAGGACAAAACTAGATACACATCATATGTGAGCCTAGGAGGTCAAATCACACACTATGGCTACAAATAAGGGGTAATATCAAAAGACAATGGCTAATATAACGTATTATTATAAGAGATATAACCTTAGACTATAAACAATGGAAAAACAATTTGTTCTTCATTAGGAGAAGACTCCAACTTCCACAGGGACAACTGACTAATTGATCACAAGCCTAACTTCTTCAAACTATAGCAATCTGGTACCCTTTTGGGATTTTTATCCAAATAATTAAAAAGTAAAGCAAGCATAAGTACATGTCGTACTCAACAAATATAACATGGGGTTCATGAGGCTCAAAAGGTAGACACTGGTTTAACTGCATTAGCTTTTAGTGAGTGATCTTTTAGCATTTGAGTAGCAACAAGTTTATATACACCCATGTAAACACATGATCAGGTAAACATGATTAATGAAAAGCATAAACAAAATAGTCATTAGTGATCATCTATTCCATAAATGTTCCAAGGCCACTCGTGACCATGAGCACTGGCTGTTATAATAGTTTTACACTCTGCAGAGGTTGTACACTTTCACTATGAGTCGTGTTTCCCATTTGCTCGGGGTTTGCATGTCCCCAAAACACTACCAAGGTGAGCAAGCAGGGTACACTATGAAGCCTTTCAAAGGTTCGTCTAACAAGTTACAGGCCACTATGTTTCCAATTGGCAAACAAATGTAGAGCACCCATTCTAAATGGCACATTCCGCGCAGGCTATACACATAAAGACAGGAGGCCGCACTATACCCAATTCATCAAGCCCCTCTTGCGCCATAAAGGTAACCACTAACAAGCTAGAAAAGGTCCTCATACTTGACTAAAGCTAGAGCCATGTGGCCCTCACAGTTGTATTGTAAGTCCTGGATGATCACTTACAGATAAGTCCTTAAGGAGAGGAATCTGAAGCATTTAGAAACTAGCTAAATACTCCAGCCCCCTTTTATCAAGTTGCTAAAAAGTCATATTTTAATGTTTATTGCATATACCATTAGTCAAGTTACAAGATCATTGGTTTTGTTGAGCACTGGCATTAGCTAGCTAATGCATATCCCATAGGTGACAAGGTATAAGTCCAATTCTAGGAAATCCTTAGTTATAGCAAGGAGACACCTGCATATGAATTAAGTGTATTAAGGTTATTAGAAAACAAGGATGGTCCCAAGCTATACTTGCCTTGATCAAAGTGTTCTTGCTGATCTTGCTCGTCAAAGTAGTACTCTCGATCACCCACGAATTGCTCACCGTCTATACTCGATCAACACAACAACATACAAGCATCCAAACAGACATGCATAACAAACAAATATGACTAGATTAGAAAATTACACCAATAAAAAAAAGGTTTGAAAACTAATCTACGTATTGCTTCGAACACACGGACGTGAAAAGCACGCTAATCAGAGCTATGGTGAACAAGAAACGTCTACCGAAAGATATTTTATAGAGCAAAAAGGAAAACTATAGGCTTTGTTTATTTTAATCATATAAAAGCATGGACAATATAATTTAGAGAAATATCTAAATTTAATTAAGCATTATATTTGATTTGGAAAACTAAGATGGATCTAATCTTATTTTTGCTCAGAAATGGTCGAAGTGGAAAATCTAAGTTACTTTTAATTGGAAATCTAATTGCATATTGATTAATCAAATTAACATTTTATCTAAAAGCACGAAACATGCTAAAAATGTTATTAATGAGTAGGTTACATTGTTACGAATCCAACGCAACTTGAACGGGTCAAAACGGAGCTAAAATGGAGAAGTTATGGCCTAAAGAAGTTAGTAGCAATTTTGTAAATACTGGGAACTTGATTTTTGAATAAAAATAAATAGAAATCGGATTTTGGATCTGAATAGGGATTGTGTGAGAATACTGGAAAATGGAGGGGCACTTTTACAAAAAAACCAGTGAAGGGGTATGGGAGTATCTGTGCCGTTGTATCAGATCTGGACGGTGGAGATTAGAAGGGAGAGAGATGGGCCGCCGGAGCGACGCTCCTACGGTGGCGCTCCTACGGTGGTGCCATTGACGACAGCGGCTTGACCTCGCTGGAGTTTGGTGTTTGACCAATTCTGAGCATCATCGGCCAAAACAAGGATACGAGAAGATAGCGGAGGTGAAGGTGAACTCGATCTAGGGCTTGAGGATACCCGAGATGGCTCAGAGGCGGCATGGGGATAGATTGGCGTCTCGGGGTCAATGGCATAACTCCGGTGAGCTTGGTTACGCAAAAAGGAAGGGAGGGAGAGATCAAGAGAGGTACCAGTGTGCTCCTTACTAGCTTGCAAGCTCAGGGATGCGGTTTCGGTTGTGGAAGAATAGCGATGGCGGAGATCAAAGCGGTGGCAGCTAGCTAGGGGTTTGCGGTGGCTGTAGCTCAAGCGAGGGCGGTAGCTTGCGATTAGGGTTGGGAATGGGGAGGTGCACCTAGGCTTGCTTATATAGGGGCCTTGGCATGCGGGTCACGCCAAAACCCATGGAAACCGGGCGGCGGCAGAAGTAGAGTCCTGCTCGGGCATGTCTGGAGGTAGGAGATGGCTAACGCATAGGCCTGACCTAGCAGCAAGATAGGGAGCAGGTCTTGGTTGGTAGTCAGACAGAGAGGGAAGGGGAGCGACACTATGGCTTTAGCTAGGCCTCGGCCTGCTAGACTCATGAAGGGGATGAGTCTCCATGTGGGCCTGTGGGAGAGGGTGGTCGAAGGGCTTGGGCCTAATGGAGGAGGGGGAAGACCATGCCACGTGAGCTGGTTGGGTTGCCTGGGCCAAAAAGGGAGATAGGGGGAAGAGAGGGAAAATTCCTTTTTCCTTTTCTTAAACAGATTTTCAATGCATTTCAAATACAGTTTTGAATCCTTTTGAACTTTGGTCAAAACCAGACAACACAAAAACACCAATGCACCAGCATGAATGCAACAACAATGTTGCTATACCCTATGATGAATTTTAATTTAATGAAAATTGATTATTTCCCTATGTTTTCATGAGCACAAAAATTCATAATGAAATCATTTTCGCTCTATTTCCAAGCAAATTTTAGGGTGTTACATGGGTTGAGATGGGTCACTCGGGGAACAAGCACATCCATAGAATGTTGTGTTCGACATGTGCTTTCTGATGCACCCTAAAGGTTGCACCAAGAGCCTTATATGCGGGGAAGGATTGCATGAAAGGGTATGTATAAACCTAGCCGATAGAATTTTGAGTTAGTACTGGCGGGGTGCTAGGCGCTCGTATTGCTGGCATGGGCCTTACTATTTGTGTTCCAGGTGCGATGAGCCCTTGAATCATTTGGCCTAGTGAGTTCGGAGGCACGCTGTGTCACGAGCTCTTTAGAGCTAGTCGATCGCGTAGCTCCCCCTCCGGGCTGTCGTCGGATCTGTTGCTTGCCGTGGCCAAGGTCATCTGACATGACCTGTGCAGTGCATCTCTATTACATAGAGAAGTCACATTTGGTCCTGACTCCTAGAGGTTGCTCCTTGTTGCCTTGCCTTGGGCGTAGCCTCAGTCATAGCTGCCTAGATGGGTTGATGCTCCTAGGACCTAACATGCGGCATGTCATGATGTCATAATTTTCCCATTCCTAGAGGTTGCCCCTAGTGAAGGTCGCCATCTATGGTGATGATCCTATGGGGACTAGGTATCTTAAGCTTGAGGTTGGTGTAGTTGGGGATGACCATAAACTTGGCATAGCTATGGCTGACCCAAGATGGCGTGATAAGCGCTTGGAAATTCATTATCTCAAAGGTGAGTGTCTCTATGCAAAAGTTTGCTCGACCTCTAAACATTACAGGTAGGTCAACCTTACCAAGGGGGATGGCTTGGAGCCTGGTATGACCTCAGTGAAATGGAGCACCAAACGGCCGTATCGCCACTCGTGGAAGACCCATAACATCGTAGGTCTTGGCCTAGAGGAGGTTGGAGGCCATTCCTACCATCCATGAGGACATGGGACAAGCGGCCTATAACACCCTAGTGTTAAGCATTGCATTTGGCACTTGCATTTCATGAGCACAAGCATCATCCAAGCATTCATGAGCATGAACATATGGAATTTCATCTTATTCTTACATATTATCACATGTGATGTTGATTATATACATGTGTATGATTGTGATAATGTGTGACCAATGCAAGAGATGGCTTGTGAGGTCACAAAAACACCTTAGACACATTTAGGATGGTAAATGGAACAATGTTTGTATTCCTGACATGGGCCAATTTTGCTTCTAAGTGTTGGTCTACTTTGAAATGCCTTTTACATGATGCTAGTTTGACCAAAGTTAAACAGTAGCTTAGAGTATTTGCATGGCAGTGCACCCTTAATAAAAGTTGTAGTTCTTGACATGGGGAACAAACTTTATTTAAGGGTCATAAGCTAATTTAGTGCCCAACATAGTGAAAAATAGCTCCAAAGTAGCAATCAAATGAAGTTTAGGGACTTAGAAATTTTGTTGTCTAAAGCTGGTTTCTAGTTTCAAAGTAGCCTACTTTGGAGCATTGTAGTTTGAAAACCATTGTGAATTAGACAAAACTCTTTTAAGTAAAGTTGTAGATATTCTGTAGCTCTACAATTTTTTGTAATGATATTTTTGCTAAATCACCACGGATTAGGAGATCTAGGAGCTCAAAGTCGCCCTGTCCATTGACGAAATCAAGCCTGATGGACGATTTCAAATGGCCTCGATGGTCGACCGCGCATAGGCTAGGCACGCCATCTAATGGCCGTACACCGGCGCCGGGCCACACTGCCAGGCCAAAGGGAGGACAAGCCTCATGCTCTCCTGTCTCTCTCTCGCTCTTGCATAGCACCGAAGCAGAGGAACACCATGCCACGCCACCACCGAGCTTCGCTGGCCTATCTTGCCACCATGTCGCACCACCGTGCAATCGCTCACGTACATAGAGCCACCATGCCATCCTCTTCACCCCTAACCCACTTGCATCATCGTTTGAACCAAGGTGAGGGCTCTCGGGCCAATGCCAGCACCACCGTCTCCATGTTCGTCAGAGCACCACCGAGCTTAGGCCCATCGTGGCTAGGATAGCTCACGACTGCTCTCCCTCTTCTCTCCTCCATGTTGTAGCTGCTAGGGTTTGTGCTTGCTCGATCCATCGGCTATTGGCCAATGTCAGCCTTGCCAGAGGCAAACACCGTGTCACACCACCACGCTCTCACCGCTGAGCCACCATGCACGCGGCCATGCCTCATCGGCGCCACCACGAAGCCCTACCTTAACCCTAGATCTCGGCTAGGTCACCACGAAGCTATAGCCGTGCTCGCCCAAGCATGCCATGTCCGAGGATGGGTGGAGCACCGCCGCATGCCTCTACCAAGCTGCCATTAGTGCCACCACTGTAGCCAACCACCATTAGAGGTCCGATGACCTACCTCATTCGATACGGGATGTTTAGGGGAACATGACGGTGGTGACCGTACCGCTGGAGACCTCGCCATCGGTGAGCTACGGCCAGTCAAAGCGTCCCCCTACTTTTGTGTGTATGACATGTGGGGTTGCGTTGACTGTGGGCCCCCGCTATCAGTGCCTTCGGGTGCACTGGACCGGGTGCACCTAGCTGCTGGGCCCGATTTGAAATTTAATTTTTCTTTATTTGTTTTTTTCTAGATTTTGTACCAACTTGCAAAATCATATCTGGAGTTAGGAGTGTCCGAATGAGGCGATCCAAAATTTGTTGGATTCATCATGAAGTGTACTATTTGATAAAAATATAAAACCTATTGTTTTGGGTATTTTTATGAGGGAATTAAATTGAGCTAGATAAGTTCTTTGAAATTTGTTTCTATCATGTAAAATGTATAACTTGAGCTAGGGACGTGCTAAAATTGTGATTCAAATTTTGTGGATCGTGTGTTGGCATGCTATAGCTATGAAAAATACTAAATCTATAGAAGACGTACTTGAAATATGGTCTTTCTATTTAACCTTGATTATTTCCTAGTTTCTAGTGAAAATAAATAGGGTAAAAATATATAACATATGATCATGCAAATTTTTGCATAGTGGTCTTATGCTAGGATGAAAGTAAGAAAAATATTAAATCTATTGTTTGACACTTTTCACTAGGCTAAACTATTTTTGCTAAAATTAGCCTATGCAACTTGTCATTTTTTTAGAGGTTGCTATACTTATCCAAATGGCATGATATTTGGACAGTAGACTATTGGGGTTATATGTAACTTACTGTAATGTTCTTAGAATTTATTGAGCATTGGAAATATTTATGCTGTAAATCACCCTATTATGTAAGGAAAATTAATAAATGAATATAAATAAATTATTTGGGCTTACCATGATGTTTTTTGTGGTTCTTGTGATGCATATGATCTGTTGATGTTATTAGTTGGGCTTAGAAGTAATTGGTTATAGGCAACTAGTTAATTATTGCTTTATATTTCAACTAAATGGCTGCATGAGTGGTTTCTGTTGTGTTGACAAATACATGATGATAGTGACCTTTCCATGTGAAACTTGTTAATAACAAAGTTGTATATAACTTACTCATCTTGCTTGTTCTAAAATGTCATGGTCATAGGCCTAATGGTTTAAGAGTTATAGCTGTTAGAAGTCTGCTGTCAGATTTACTTGTCCTCTGGACAGATCTGGAATATTGAATTGTTTGACCTATATATCTATTGAATCACCTTAATATGATTAAAGGAAAGTTGTAGGAAATTTTATAAGCTTTCCTAGAAAGTCTAAGATCATATTATTTGGGTATATAAAACTCCAGTTATGGTCAAAATAATTAGCTGCTGTCTTGCAGTCCAGAAAATGCTTTAAATGGATGTTTGTTTAGTTACTAGAGAGGTGATATGCACCTACTCAGTAAAAGAAAGTTAATCTTGTTATCACCCTAATCCCTTGTTGTTAAGGACATTAATATTTATGCATCATATCATATCATCCATGTCATTACCTGTGCATTCTTGTATCTTATTTTGTGCTCATACATATAGGATCGCCAGAAGAAATCACACTCTTGGAGTTTGAGGCAGAGGAGGAGGAGAATCAGGAGGCACCACAGCAGCTAGCTCCCAAAAGCGAGGAGCAGGCTCCTGAGGAATTACTAGAGTGCTCCAATCATAGGCCTACCTCCTTTCTGAAAGGCAAGCCCCGAAGCATTCTAAGCCTCCTATGTTTTTACAAATATCACTTGAGACCTTTATGTTTGATGCATTAGGTTATAAGAGTTGGTTGGAAACACTTGATGCATAGAACTACCTTGTCCAGAAATATACCTTGAATCCTATGTAGGTCTAGGATCAAACACATGCTTAGCCATGCTTAGACCGGTTGAAGTCAGGTGATTTCCTATCACCTGCGAGATATAGGTGAATACCGGAGCACGGTTGGCTATATCTGCTATCATGGAAATTAACATGGGTATTATTAAGTGGAGACCAGGTTGGAACTTATATGCAATGGTGCTGGCTTGGCTATGTTGGTCTCGTCTGTGTCAATTAAGGGCCGTACCGTTGTTGGTGCTTCTAGCGAGATTGAATGCATGCCTCTCACTTAGCTGGCCGGATAACTCATTTTGACCGCGAAGCCAAGTAGCTCAACTTAGGCCGGGCCTCATTGCATTAGAGTGCACACTATGAAAGGTAGTAAGGATGTGCAGGGAGCCAGATGTGAGCCCAAGGGCAGGCCGGGCCTGAACGTCCTGGCAGCTGGTTGTCCTTGGTTGTGTGGCGCTGATCGAACCCACAAAATGTGGACCTGAATTGTACCAAAGGTGACCCGACACGACCCAAATAGGGGAAGTGTGGGTTTGTGTTAGGAATAACTGCCCAACTAGTTGCAACCGATTCGAATCGTCGTCTCTCCTAGATAGTGAGAAACTCGACTAGTCCCAGCATCATAGTAATTGGACTATGGAATTTAATGGTTATATTGGACATGGGAATGCTACACCGGCTATGGTTATTATTGTGATGCTACATAATGATATATCACATGTTTGGCATAGGTTACTTGTTAATCTAGAGGTTAATAGCTATAATTAACTTGATACCTGAATTACAAAATGTATAGTTGAACTAGTGGCTTTTTATGCAAAATATTGTCAAGCTAGCTCCACTTATAAAGCCTTGCATGATCCTTGGAGTCACATTATTTTTGGTTTATAATGGGTAAGTCTAGCTGAGTACCTTCTTGTACTCAGGGTTTATTTCCCCACTAGTTGTAGATAATACAGTCTATCATGGATATTGTAAGAACTGCTTCTGTCCCACCGTGGACGAGGAGTATGCCATGGACAATGCGCTTCTATATATCTAATCTATGATGCTTTTGTGGGATGTGATCTCAAACTAGCAAGTATTTGAACAATGGTGCGAGATGTTAGTTTCAAAACTACCTTTGCTTCCTGCTACTACTTCATTTGAACTTGGTTTGTAATAACTTTAATTGTACTTCGATGTATGGTGAGGTAATTGTAAACTTTATGTAATATGTGGCATGTATGTTGAATCATGTACGATCTTGGTTGTATGTTGGCGATGAATCAAGACCCTTCGTGGTACTCAATGGACTACAGGGTTCATATGGGCTCAAGTATGACATTGCTGATCGTTTTGGTGGTTGCCATTATATCTAGTGCTCTTATAAATTGGTCGATTCTATCATAGGTCTTGCAGATGATATGGTCAACGACAAGGAGGAAGCGCCTCGACTGAGGAATGTGGTCAGGGTGATCCCTTTTGTCGAAGGTGATCGTGGTTTCTGACCATTTCAAGAAGGTCGGGGCAACCTCACCCATGGTGGCCCCATTAATCACCTTGCCCATGAGCTTCTAGTGATGTCTGGACTCGCACTGCCACTGGTCCACCAAAAATCATGAGGCACCCTTTTGGATCAAGAAAGGCTTCCCCCTTTTGCTCATTACCGATGGATCCAGATGGCGTGTCCATGCCAGTTATCTTGTAGTCACATTTGAAGTAGAGTTTGATGAGGTCATAGTCTTCAAGGGTGTGTTTGACTAGGTAGCCATGGTTGCAGCATGGCGATTTGATTATTTTGTCGAAGCTGACAGGGTTAGGCTTGCTAGTCTTCTGCTTATGGACTCTATCATCCATCATGACGAACTTGCTATTGTGGCACCTCCAGCTATCCTTCTTGCCCTTCCCCCACCATGCACAATCCCTAGCATCATTCAGTGGGCTCAGCCTGAGCCTTGCCCTTGTATTTGTAGAAGTTTGCTCGAATGGCCTCCTCGCTGGAGGCGTGCCTCATTGCGAAGGTCGAGTAGCTCCCAAGTCAGTTTAGGGTTTGTTGCATTCCGAGCTCATGGATGAGGGCATCGTTGGTCATGCCAGAGATGAATGCTCTGATCATGTCCTGCATCCATGATATCGAGAAGCTCATTGCACTACTTAGAAAAGCTGATAGATGTACTCGCATAAAGTTTCTCCTGCCTTTCTAGTTGTAGGCTTTGAGATCACAAGAGTTTCTAGGCCGCACATATGTGCTGATGAGGACATGACACCCATGCATATGACCATGTTTGGCTGCATGGGATAGAGGGGAAGGAGGCCAGCAAGGGTGTCCAAGTCAAGAAGGAGGCCCGAGGCTAATTCGGTTCGAGTCCCCGAAGGTGGAGGCCCAAAGCAACTCAAGTTCGAGTCTGCCTAGAATCCAGGAACCAGTCTATCCTTAAACTAGGTCACCCAGGACGCATCCGAACTCCTGTTTTCAATGATCCACATATGGATGGAAATATAATTTGATAAGGAAGCCAATCCAAGTGGTTTTCAGGTCAAAAGCTCTTCGGAATCAATGGGAATCATCGAAACAAATTAGCAGTCCACAATCTGCCTAGGGTGCTGCGACACCTTCTTTTGGTCCATTGGACCGTGTATCAGTCTTTGGGCCCATTAGGGGGCGCGTCTAGGGTAAGGCGACGACCCTAAGACCTTTATAATCATATGCCACCACCATTATTAGGGTTTGGGTTTTGTTTAGATTATTCTGTTAAGAACAGTTTCGCCAGTTCATCAGGTTTGTGAGACCCCAACTCATGAGATTAATCATCCATCTGCAATTTGGTTGCTTTCTTTCTTGATCTCGCTTGTGTTCTTCATTGCGCAAGTAAGGGATTAGCCTTCTTGGCGAGGTCAACTGGATCTGTGTCTTGGTTGATAACCAGAGGAGTTGTGGTGCTAAGATTGCAGGGTTCGATCTTTTGATCTGAAGCCGGATCAGTGTGTCATTCTCCTGCCACAACGATAGTTACCTCTACCTGATGGAAGATCAGTGATCCCATGTCTCCATTAAGTGGTAATCAGAGCTAAGGTATACCGTCAGGTTCACTTTTATTCCCTAGTTGGAGTGTTTCGCATTCGTCCCATAGTCCAGTGCCATACTCGTTTTTCCTGTCCTAGAACCTTCCGCGCCATAGCCTTTTGCACATTTCAGTTTCAGAGTCCGTCGTGTTGAGTTTATCTCCTGGTCGAGGTCTTGTTGCTGGTTAGGTCATGTTAGAGTCCAGTTCATGTGTTTTCCCCCATCGTTTCCATCAAATCTTTGCTGTTGTGACCAATTTTGCGCACATTGTTCCTGTTTTGTCCTCTAATTCGGAGCAAATTCTTAAAACTGGTCTAGTTTTCGCATACGGACTCCGATGCCGACGTTCCATATATCAAAATTGATCAAAAAAAATTTTCGGATCCATCCATCCCCGTGTTGTTGGGGTTCGAAATTTTTAGATTGGTCAAAAAGTGGTCACAAGATCCTCTTTTCGTGGTCACAAGGCTTTTATCGATTTTGAGCAAGTTTTCTGAAAATTCCACAGGCCATGTCTTTCACTTGTTTCAGCTCATATTTTCTGTGGTTACTTATTTTGTGCTCCTAAGTAAAAGAAAAATATCAAAAAATAAAATAAAAAAAATTAAAATTTCCCAAAAAAACAACGACAGCCCAAAAAATGGAAAAAAAAGAGGGGCAAAAGAGGAACAATATTTAGAAGAGCACATAGAGAAGACCAAAGTGAGCTGTGTTAGCGTGTGCTGTCTAGGTTCCTTGTTTGTGTTGTTGTTTCCATCCATCATACTTGTTTTTCATACACATGTCACCTTGCTATCCACCATACTTTTGTCACACGCCTGGTACTTGGAACATTTTAGACCAGCAACGAGAACAAGTACTTTGGACTATAATTCAGCATTACTTTCTGTTACTGACTTATGTGCCAGATATACATATTACTCTTTGTGTGCCTTCCAAGCTCCACAAACTCTTCAGATCAGTACAGACAAAGGGCCTTGCAATCTCGGTACCACTGCCTCACAGGTATCATGAACCAGCCGCCGGTTGTACCGCCCACTGCTTACGTTGGTAAGAACTTTGTAAGAGCTTGGTAAGACGCTTCCACTTGCTATGAAAAGTGACACCACTGCAACCACATAGTCATTTGATAGGGATAATACTTTTGTGTTGTCTTTTGTTGTCTTCTAACAATGACAGGTTGTTTGTATCCACCGACTTATGATGGTATAAGTGCTGATGCAGTACATGGAGTAGGGAAATTGCTATAGATAACATATTTGCTACTCGTTTTATGTGTCCAAGGAGGAAGGTAAAAAATGCAGCTAGTGTTTTGCGACATTCTGCTTTATCTTGGTGGGAGTCTTTAGATCCTTCTGATAAACCTCAAACTTGGAATGATATGAAACTCTTTATGCGAGAAACCTTTGTTAATCCACCTCCTGTTTTGACTTCATATGCTAAGGTGCACCATTTAGAGGATGAGTCTGTTGTTATTCCTCTTTCTATGATGAACCTTCTATAGAATAATGTACATAAGCGAGAGGATGACGTGGAAGAAAATGAGGAGCTCACAACCTCATATGCAAATTCAGAACCATCACTTCACCATGCACCTATTACTCCTGCTGAGAACACTAGGTAATGCTCATGGTCCTACACTCACGGAAGGTGAAAATTGTCTTAATGTACTAAATTTTTCCACAAACCATGCTGTCATAGAGCAATTGTTAGTGGAACCCTCTCTTGATTTATCTTTGTCTCATGATAATTTGCTTGATGTTCCTTGTGACAAAGATGAATTGGTTGAAGATGCTTCAGTTTTACATGTTTTGGAACCAGTGACCTGTGCTGAAAATAAACATGTTATTCATATTGCTACTAAAATTGATGAGTTCAAACCATTGTCTTCTTTACAATACTTAGGGGTTACATTGAATTTGATGTTTTGTGTAACCTAGATTGTTTGGAAGAGAGCCTTTTTAAATATGCTGATTTGCCTTGGTTTTCTAAACACATATATCATGTTATTGGCAGATATAACAAGGGACAATATATGATACATCGAGTATACATTCATAATAATATGAATTCTCCTTTTGTTGTACAAGATTATGATCGTTTAGAGGGCAGCCATAATAATACAAATATTTTCTCATGTTCCTTAAAGAAACAAGTTCACTTCCAAGAAGGGGAGCATTATTGGTTGCTACATATGTCTGCTCAACCATCTATTCCTACATTATCTTCAGGTTAGTTCTAATCTTTTGCAGGATAGTGTTGACATACATCGTGTGCATTCGGATCATGGAGTCTACATGCTTGCTGGAATTTTTATGCAAGATGACATGCCTAGAAACTTGGAAACATGGTCATGTTCCTTCTCACAATTATTTTAGTTTTCTTTGTCCTCGCAACCCCGTTCTCCTTTATGTTGTGCAGGATCAGTTTCAAGCACAATCGACGCCGAGGATGGCTTTTCATCAAGAAGGGAGGATGATGAGGACATGACACTCATGCATATGACCATGTTTGGCACATGGGATAGAGGGGAAGGAGGCCAGCAAGGGTGTCCAAGTCAAGAAGGAGGCCCGAGGCTAATTCAGGTTCGAGTCCCCGAGGTGGAGGCCCAAAGCAACTCAAGTTCGAGTCTGCCTCGGAATCCAGGACCAGTCTGCCTTAAATTGGTCACCTAGGACGCATCCGGACTTCCGTTTTCGATGATCCATATATGGATGGAAAGATAATTTGATAAGGAAGCCAATACAAGTGGTTTCACATCAAAAGCTCTTCGTAATCAACAGAAATCATCAAAACAAGTCAGCATCCAGAATCTACCAGGGTGCTGCGACACCTTCTTTTGGTCCGTTGGACCATGTATCATGTTTGGGCCCATTAGGGGGCGCGTCTAGGGTAGGCGATGACCCTAAGACCTTTATAATCATACGCTACCACTGTCATTAGGGTTTGGGTTTTGCTTAGATTATTCTGTCAAGAACAGTTTCGCCATTCATCGGTTTGTGAAACCCCAACTCGTGAGATTAATCATTCATCTACAATTTGGTTGCTTTCTTTCTTGTTTTTGCTTGTGTTCTTCATTGCACAGGCAGGGATTAGCCTTCTTGGTGAGGTCAACTAGATTCGTGTCTTGGTTGATAACCAGAGGAGTTGTGGTGCTAAGATTGCAGGGTTCGATCTTTTGATCTAAAGCCGGATCGGTGTGTCATTCTCTGCCACAACGATAGTTACCTCTACCTGATGGAAAATCGGGACTCCTTCTTGACTTGGACACCCTTGCTAGCCTCCTTCCCCTCCATCCCATGTGCCAAACATGGTCATATGCATGGGTGTCATGTCCTCATCATGTGCCCTAGAAATTCCCTATGAAGATGCGCTTGGAGTCTACCCACGAATGGATGCTATCTGTGGGGAGGTGCTTGAGCCATGCTTGGGTGCTCTCCATGAGGTAGAGCGGTAGGTACTAGATGATGAAGAGGTCATCGTTGGCCTCACCTGCTCAGCAGGCGAGGTAGAAGTCTTCTAACCATACGGTAGGGTTGGTGTCCCTAGAGTATTTGGTGATGTTCGACGGCGTGTGGAAACGCACCGGGAATGGGGTTTGCCGGATCTTCTTCATGAACGCCTATGGGCTGCAAGCATCTAGGCTCAGACTATGCCAAGCATCTTGGATCTAGGGGGTGTCGACCATGTTTATCCAAGTCACTATCGCTGTAGGGTTGCTGATCTCTGTTTGCCAAGTCTGGCTCATGGTGTCTGATGCCTTGAACCTGAGCTGAGCATGGTGGTTTTCGAACAAAGTGGCTGCACACCGGGGAGGGTTCCCATCTGCATGCCACTCCATCTTCCTTAGGCCATAGATTGCTTGGTGCTTGGTACCCTTTAGGGGTGCCACACATAGTGGAGATAGGCCTGACATTGGCCTCAGGGTGTCATCTCTCCATAGAGCTTTGAGCCTACTATACCGCTGTACCTTCTAGCAAGTCTCGTAGCTCCTTGTGGTCACGCTTTCCCTCATTAGTTGAGGGCTCTAGATCTATCCTCATGATCATGGCCATCAGTAGCAACATTCTAGCTTGCTCAGGGGAAGACAGGTGTCTCCCCCTTGCCGTGTTGGATCTATGCATACACATAGTGTGCATGTGCCCAATGCGCCCTCTACATTGAGGTGTTGTGGGCTAGGGCATCTGCTATTGTGATGTTCCTTAGCCTATTCAGCCTCATGATCCTTAGCTTGTTCCAAGCGCTCCTGATCATACTCCGCCTGCTCCCTAGGGTTGCGTAGAATCGGGTACGCATCATCCTCTTACGCCCCCTGCTGTTGCCCTATTTTCTGAGAGGTGCAACATGTTGCACTCCTGCATTGGGTGATAGCACCCTTTGGATCTAGACTCGGAGTCCAGTATCACTAGGGTTGATGGCAGGAGGTCAGTAGACAGACTCTGGGTCCCATTCCATCATTGCCACTGTTGGCAGCTTCTTAGCGTAGCTACTAGGTTTGTATCCCTAGCAATGGCGCCAGAAGTGCTTGCTGGTATTTCTTAGTGTCATCACTAATAATTAACAACGCCACTAAGTAATAGCCTTGATAGTTCCTTAACAATTTTAGATATTTATCCGCAAATGCATGGAACTATCATTGTAGCATTTCGCCCAGGAAGTATTTAGGGTATCAGTTATTTATATTTTCCCAAAGGAAGGCATTTGATTAAGATTCTAGTATGGATATGAACTTGAATAATAATGCATGCATGTATAGCAATGTTTATAGCAGGGGTAAAAACGGTGATTTCAAGGTAGTGGACACACACTTGGCATTCCTCAGAGGATAAAATAAAGAGAAAGAATAAAAGAATAATCCTAAGTCAAGCTGGCATTGGTCTAGTATAGTCATACAAATATTAGTTAATGATCACACAAATTACATAATTAGTATTAGGGCTAAGTGTGAAGCAGGTCGGGAGGCCACCGAGTACTGGCCTGCCAACAACCTCATGTGACAATTTAGACTCCTACACCCTAGTCGAACATGGGGGGTTACAAGGCATGGATAGGGCTAGTCACCACCTGCTGCTTACCCCACAACCATGGAAAGGGACAATGCATTCACCTATCTATCTATACCCAAGCACCACGCTTGCGTATATAGAAACTACCCAAATCTCCCTAGGGTCCCTGACCATATGGATCGATAGGTAAAGAACTTGGGCACCCCTGATGGCATGATGAACTGCCACCTCAACTTAGCTCTAATCCTGTTTATATAAGTTATATGAGTAGTTAAGCTTAAAGTTGTGTATGCTATTCTCATGACACACAAACTATACACTAGTTCATATATCAAGATTATATCATGGCAACTATACTCTAGTTAATAAGTATGACTATAAATGTAATATGAGTGCATAACTTTGGAAGAACTCATATCTCTATTCATACCCAAAGGTATCTTCTTCCAAGGAGCCAAGCTCTCCAAGGTAGCTTTGCCTTGCTCTAAAACACGACAAAAGTTAAAAGCTACAAACTAGAGAGGGGAGTGAAAGCAATGCTCAAGTGGAGTGTGTGTTATGAGAGAGGCGGGGTACCCCCTAAATTTATACATGAGCCTAGGCATTGCTGGAGGCTATTCTTGGCAGTGAAATAGGAGCTCCATCGCCTCTAGCATGGGAGCATGGCACCGCCTATCGAAGGGGTGGCTGAGTAGTGCTAGTAGGGGGTCACCCTGCCCCTAGGGGTCGGCCACCCCCTGACTAAGCTGCTTCACCACCGCCTTCGCGTGGTAGGCCATGGGCTGGACATGGATCATTGCCTCTAGGTGTTTTGCCCTGATTGAGTTGATTTGATGGGTGTCTCCCTTGTTCCTTTGCAGCAAATTGTGAATTGTTCCATGTATTTGTGGTTGTGACCTACAAAATAATGTTCTCCAAATACATGTGGAACTTGGTTAATCATAAATGCATATGTGTTTAAGATTGCTTATTTCTCCTCTTTTTGTGTCTTAATTGGCGGTCATATTTGATTGGTAAGGACCAGCCAACAAGATCCCCCAAGCTTAACCTTTGCTCATCCTGAGCAAATAGCTTAGTTATTGGTTGTTGATCAGGAGTTGCTACTATGCCGAATATAATTCACAAGTGCCGTGCCTATAACTAAAGTATTCTTCCTCAATTTAAATAAGTTTGGCATTCTATCCACCCTTTTAATTTAATCCCTGTGGGGCTTATTGCTTTTCCAAGTCTTAGGTGGTTACAAGATGGAATGGTTTTAATAGAATTACCAATCATTCATTCTTTGATCAACCTTCTATCCGGTGGTTTTATGAATTTTGCAAAAGAAATGTAAGTTCCTCAAATTATTCACTCGAATCGCTCAATGTGTATGATCCTTACCAAGGCATTGTTTTGCCTTCTTTTCATCCTATCTCTAAAAGGCTTTGAGTGGAGTTTTAGGTAGGTATGAATGAGAGGCATACTTACATCACATATATTGCTAAATCAAAAACCAGATCCAAGGAGATACAAGTCATACACTTTGATCAAGATGTGCAAGTGTGTGGAATATTTTCCTAATGCCTAATATTTTTGGTACTCCTTTCTCAATTTAGATTATTGCCTTAGAAGTATGGGCTATCTGCCCTTTTTCAATACTTTGGAACCTTCACATGTTCCATTATTTTCCTTTTTTTCTTTTGCTATTTTGAGAGCTTCATGTGTCTCTCTCTCTCTCTTTTAGCATAGCCCCATTCTTCTTTTTGGCATATGAAAAACTTTGGAGAGAAAGACTCATGACAAATGAATGGAGTTTTTATTTTAGGTGGACGGACAACATGTTTTTGTGTAACTTTCAGTGTAAGAGTTAGCATTTTATTTGTGGGTGTACGTGAATCTTGATCTTGGGTGCATGACTAGAATCTCTACAAGGGTCACAACAATTTGACAAAAACTCAATGTGAATATAAGTAGCATATGACCAGGGTTTAGAATTGAATCATGTCATGTGGCCTGTGGTAGGAATTCATAACCATTAAGGAACTTTTTTTATTTTAGTATTTTTAAAATGAAAACTCTAGATGACAAGTTTCTCTTAGAATAAAGTCATAGCATATTCTATTTACCATATCTTAACTTGCAACAACTTAGAAAAGGATCATGCTTTTGCAACCCATAAGTTTCATGTTTTAGGATGAGACATTTTGGTCAACAAACTTAAATCTTAGAGAATACTAAGTTACAAGCCTAGTCATAGATGAATTATAGATAGAGCAACTATCCATCATTTCAGCAAAGGAGAAACTAAACATTCTTAAGTCACATATGAGAGTGGAATAATTATTTTTTGTTGTTTTTATCATATTTCATTTTTTGGATTTTCCTATTTTTTGATTTTTTTAAATGCTAATAATTAAATAAATGCAAAAAATAAATAATGCGAAAATTAAAATGTGGAAAATAAAAGATACTACTTACCTCTATGGGGGTCCTCCCCCAAGCTTGCTCATCGCCTACAGTCCGGGATTGTACCCCAAGGACCGCCAATAGGCCATCTGCGCGTCATGTTGTTGCTTCAGCATCACGTTCATTTGCACCATCTGTTGCTGCTGCTACTGATGCCACTGAGCCGAATCCTGCACGTGAGCATGAAGTGTGTTTTGGATCTCACCAGTGTGGATTTCTAAACCTCCGAGATGGGTGTTGACGTCCTCTCATCCTGAGATGGACTGTCTGGTTGCACAGGTGGAGGTAGCCCCTCGGAGTCAGATGAGTGCATTGCCCATGCCACGACATCAGCCTCTGTCCATCTGAATCCTCTAGCCTATTAGTGTCTATGGAGTATGCTCCCAAACTAGGGTGGTACATGGGTGTGAACCCCGGTACTTGCCCAGTCAGGAACTGACTCCGGGTGGAGCACCTAGGGGCATAGCTGGAAAGGTTGTGGTTGTGTCCTGATGTGAGCTGCTTGCTTCATTTCTGGCTCTGCTCCTTGTCATCCTGCCAGACACAGAACTTCTATGAGCTTCCTCTTATGGAACAAGAGGGAAGGTTAGCACAAGGGAATTATACAAACAAAAATCTAGGTTAGGTAACAGGATTTCGTTTGTACATCCCCTAGAAGAAAAATACAAGTTGTCCAGCTGCATTGTGTTTGAAGTGATGCCTTTGTAACAAGTAATGCTCATCGATAATAAGGCATGCAGTTGAAATATATTCTACTTCATGATTTTTCATTGCACCAACACCAGTGGCAATACGAGTGACAAGAGATGTACTTGGTATGTAAGTGGAAAATGTCTTTAACAATTCTAGCCAGTGCTTCAATATTTCTTTGATAGGAGCAATTTTAATCTTTTTAATCATAGCATAGAGTATTTTCATTTCATCATTATGAACAACTCGAATATCTTGCCTAGAAAACAAAGTCATTGCGATCCAATGATGCATGAGCCTAAGAGTGGGATGTTGGATGCCCATGTTGTGGGGTTGAAATTTTCCAACTATAACTTGACCCAAAATTTCATTTCAAAATTTATGGCGATTAAAACCTCTACAAGCATGATCTATGTAAATTAAGCATCTTCGTTGGAAACCTATGTGTTGAGCCAGATCTTTCCAAGGGCAAAAATGTTCTTCTTCAAACAAGTGGAAAGTAATTCCATTGTCAACTTCTTTTAGTGAGCATAAAAATTGAATGGTTAAGAGATGAGAACATTGTTCCCAAACAGGGATCAACTTCTATAATAGAACCGTCCAATTTATAAGAGCACAAGTACAATGGCAGTACACAAGCGGTCGTACTATCATACTTGAGCCCATATAAACCCAGGTAGTCCATCGAGTGCCACGAAGGGTCTTGATTCATCGCCAACATACAACCAAGATCGTACAAGATTAACATACATGCCACATGTTACATAGAGTTTACAAATACATTGCCATACATCAGAGTGTGATTAAAGTTATTACAAACCAAGTTCAAATAAAGTAGTAGCAGAAGCAAAGTAATTTTTAAACCAACATCTCACACCATTGTTCAAATACTTGCCAAGTCCATGATCACAACCCACAAAAGCATCATAGATTAGATATATAAATAGAAGCACCTTGCCTTGGGCCTACTCCTCGTCCACGATGGGACATAAGCAGTTCTTACAATATCCATGATATACTGTGTCATCTGCAACAAGTGGGAAATCAACCCTGAGTAGGAGAAGGTACTGAGCTAGACTTACCCGTCATAAACCAAAAATAAAGTGACTCCAAGGTTCATACAAGGCTTTATAAGTGGAGCTAGCATGACACCATTTTGCCTAAAAAGCCACTAATTAAGATATACATTTTATAATTCAGTCATCAAGTTAATTATAGCTATTCATCTCTAGATTAGCAACTAACTTGTGCCAAACATGTGGTATATCATTTAGTTGCATAATAATAGTAACCATAGCCATTGTAATAATTCCATGTTTAGCATAACCATCATATTCCATAATCTAGTTACTACGATGTTGGAGCTAGTCAAGTTTGCACACTATCTGGGAGAGATGATGATTCGAATTGGTTGCAACCAGCTGGGTAGTATTCCTAACACAAACCCAGGTCTACTAGCCACTGGTAGCCTTAAGTCACCTTTGGTACAACTCAGGTACACATTTCACTAGGTTTGATCAGCGCCTGAATAATCAGGCTTTATACTAGTTGCCAGGATGATCAGGACTACCCTGCCCTTGGGCTCATGTTTGGCTCCCCGCACATCCTTACTACTCTAGTGTGCCCACTTTGATAGATTGAGTCCCGGTCTGAGTTGAGCTACTCGGCTTTGCGATCGAAACGAGTTATCCAGCTAGCTAAGTGAGAGGCATGCGTTTAATCTCGATAGAAGTGTGAACAATGGTAAGGTCCTTAATCGACACAGACGGGACCAACATAGCCAACCCAACCCCATTGCATATAAGATCCCACTCGGTCTCTTTTTGAATACATCCCAATGGTTATTTTCCACGATAGCAAATATAGCCAACCGTGCTTCGATGTCCACCTATATCTCGTAGGTGATAGGAAATAACCCAACTTCTACTGAGCTAAGCCTAGCTAAGCATATATTCGATCATGGACCTACATAGGGTCTAAGGTGTATTTCTAGACAAGGTAGTTCTATGCAACAAGTGTTTCCAATCAACTCTTAGAACCTAATGCATCAAACATAAAGTACTCAAGTGATATTGTGTAAAACATAGGAGGCTTAAAATACTGCGGGGCTTGCCTTTCAAGAAAGAAGTGGGTCGGTGGTCAGGGCACTCTGAAAGTTCATCAGTGGCTAGCTCCTCTCCTTTAGGAGCTATGGTTTGGGGTGTCCCTTGATTGTCCTTCGCCTCTTCTTCGAATTCCAGTAGGGTTACTCCTTCGGGCGATCCTATATGCATGAGCATGAATATGATATCATGGATGCAAAGGTAATGACATGGATGATATGATATGATAAAATGCATAATAATGAGTGTTCATAACAGCAAGGTATTAGGGTGATAACAAGATTAACTTCTTTTAATGAGTAAGTGCATAGCTCCTCTCTAGTAATTAAACAAGCACCTATTTAAACATTTTCAGGGCTACAAGACAACAACTACTTATTTTGACTGATAACTAGAGTTTTATACGCCCACAAAACATGATCTTGGACTTTTTGGAAATCTTATAAAATTGCCTACAACTTTCCTTTAATCATCTTAAGGTGATTCAGTAGCTATCTAGGTCAAGCAATTCAATCTTTCTAATTTGTCTAGGGGACAAGCAAATCTGACAACAGACTTCTAATAGCTCTAACTCTTAAACCATTAGGCCTATGACCATGAAATTTCAGGACCAGCAAGATGAGTAAGTTATCCAAAACTTTGTTATTAACAAGTTTCACAGAAGAGGTCATTATCATCGTGCATTTGTCAACACAAAAGATACTACTCTTGCAGCCATTTAGTTGAATTATAAAGCAATAACTAACTAGCTACCTATAACCAATTACTTCTAAGCCCAATTAATAACATTAACAGATCATATGCATTACAAGTACCATAGAAAACATCATGGTTAAGCCCAACTAATTTATTTATATATATTTATTAATTTCCTTATATAATAAGGTGATTTAAAGGATAAATATTTACAATAACCAATAAATTCTGAGAAAATTACAGTAGCTTACATATGACCCAATAGTCTATTGTACAAATTTCATGTCATTTGGATAAGTATATCCACCTCTACAAAAATGACAAGTTGCATAGACTTATTTTAGCAAAAATAGCTTAGCCTAGTGAAAGGTGTGAAACAAAAGATTTCATATTTTTCTTGCTTTCATCCTAGCTCCATAACACTGTGTGAAAATTTTCATGATCATATGTTATATATTTTTACCCCATTTATTTTCACTAGAAACTAGCAAATAATCAAGGTTAAATAGAAAGACCATATTTCAAGTACTTCTTCTATAGGTTTAACATTTTTCCTAGCTAGAGCATGTCAACACAAGACTAGCAAAATTGGAATCACAATGTTTACACTTCCCTAGCTCAATATATGCATTTTACAAGATAGAAACAAATATAAAACCACTTATATAGCTCAATTTAATTCCACTAGAAAAATATCCCAAACAGTAGCTTTCATATTTTATCAAATAGTACACTTCATGAAGAATCCAACAAAATTTGGATCACCCCATTTGGACACTCCTAACTCTAGATATGATTTTTGCAAGTTTGCAATAAAATCTGGAAAAACAAATAAAGAAAATCAAATCTCCAATCGGGAGCTACAGCTAGGTACACCTGGTCCATACACCCATGGTGGCTGACAGCGGGGTCTCGCAGGTCAACTGGTCCCACACGTCAGCGACACAGGAGCAGAGTGCGGCATTTGACCAGCGATAACTCGCCGACGGCTGAGGTCACCGGCGGTAGCAGTCACCACCATCGTGTTCCCCTCAACATCCCGCATCGAATGATGTAGGTCATCAGACCTCTAACGGTAGTTGGCTATGGTGGCGGCGCTAATGGTGGCTCGGCAGAGGCACGCGGTGGTGCTCCGACCATCCCCGGCCATGGCATGCTTGGGCAAGCATGGCTATAGCTTTGTGGTGGCCTAGCGGACATCTAGGGTTAGGATAGAGCTATGTTGGAGCGGCAGTGAGGTCCGGCCATGTGCATGGCATCATGGCAGCAAGAGCATGATGGCGACAGGCTGCATTCTAGCACTGGAGTGTTAGTATTAGCTAAAAGCCAGTAGAGTGAGCTAGACCTTGTCCAAGGCTATCCCTAACACGAGAAGAGATAAAACAAGAGAGCTTGGAGCAGCATGGCCATGCGTGAGGGTGAGCTCGGCGGTGCTCCGGTGATGGCCATGGCAACGGTGAACTCATCCTAAGGCTTTACCAGGGCTCGATTGATGTAGCTAGTGGCTCGGGAAGGTGGAGTGGCTCACGGTGGAGCTGTGGGCATGCTGGATTGGGTGGTGGTGCTACGTGGGCGGTGAGCGCTATTGACAGAGCACGTTGGCGGTGATGGCGTGGTGCTCTTCTACTTCAGGGCTTATGAGAGAGTGAGAGAGAGGCATGAGAGAGTGAGACTGAGCATGAGGAAGAGCACGCGAGGTCGCTGCCTTCAGTGCCACCCCAACCACGGCATGGGCCCTGCTCCGGCATACGGTAGCCACACAGTGGCCATGGCCTATGGTCGGTCAGCCATGATGCCAGCCGAGTCAAATTGGCTAAGTCCAATGCAGGCCATTTGAGACACAATTTTCAACTTTGGTCAAACTAGCATCATGTAAAAGGCATTTCAAAGTAAACCAACACTTAGAAGCAAAATTGACCCATGTCATGAATACAAATATTGTTCCATTTACCATCCTAGATGTGTCTAAGGTGTTTTTGTGACCTCACAACCATCTCTTGCATTGGTCACACATGATCACAAGCATATGCATGTATATAATCAACATCACATGTGATAATATGTACAGAATAAGATGAAATTCCATATGCTCATGCTCATGAATGCTTGGATGATGCTTGTGCTCATGAAATGCAAGTGCAAAATGCAATGCCTAACACTAGGGTGTTATAGCCCCTCCCCCTTATAGAAATCTTGTCCCGAGATTTGAAAGACCTACCATTTTTCATAAAAGGCGGGATAAACCTCATGTAAATAATCCTCCCATTCCCATGTGACATCTTGTTCACTATGGTTATTCCACACCACCTTGTAGAACTTAATGACTTTCACTCTAGGTTACTCTTTCCATCTCTCCTAGCACTCGAATTGGTTTCTCCTCATAAGTCAAATATGATTGGAGCTTAATATTGGTGGGTTCAATGGCTTCATTAGGTACGCGAAGACATTTTCTTAGCTGAGAGACATGAAAGACATTGAAAATAGTACTCATCTCTGGGGAAGTTGCAACTTGTAGGCGACCTTTCCCTTTCAATCAATAATCTAATATGGCCCTACAAATCTGGGTGCAAGCTTCATTTTTACACCAAATCTCTACACGCCCTTTATGGGTGAAACTTTTAAGTACACATAATCTCCCACTTCAAAGGTTAGTGGTCTTCTTCTTTTATTAGCATAACTCTTTTGTCGGGCTTGGGCTGCTTCAATGTGTTGTCGGATAATATGAACTTGTTCTTCCACTTCTTTGACAAAATCAATACCGTAGTACCTCCTTTCCTCGGGCTCAACCTAGTTCAAAGGATTTCTATAGTTTCAGCCATAAAGTGCTTCAAAAGGAGCCATCTTGATACTATCTTGATAACTGTTGTTGTACGAGAATTCCACGGAGAGATAACCACTTCTCCCACGATCCCTTAGAGGATATAACACAAGCTCTCAACATATCTTCCAAGATCTAGTTCACTCACTCGGTCTGCCTGAAGGTTTGTGGATGGTATGATGAACTTCTGATTAGTTTAGTTCCTAAGGCCTTGTGCAAGTGTTCCCAAAAGCAAGCTATAAATTGTGGTCCCCGATCTGAGATTATGGTCCTTGGTACCCCCATGTAGCCTCATGACCTGAGAAACATACAACTTAGCATACTTCCTAGCATGATACTTTGTGTTAACCGGTACAAAATGTGCCGACTTAGTGAGGTGATCTACAATGACCCATATAGAATCATGACCTTGTTGTGTCTGCGAGAGGCTTGTAATAAAGTCTATACTTATTTCCTCCCATTTCTAGCCTAGAATGGACAATGGCTGGAGCGGTCCATCAGGTTTCAGATGATCTACCTTCACTCGGCTACATACATCACACCTAGTAACGTAGGTTACAATTTCCTTCTTCATCTTTGTCCACCAAAAATGGTTTTTCAAATCTTGATACATTTTGCTACTACCTAGATGGATAGACAACTTGGATGAATGAGCTTTATCTAAAATTAGATTTCTAAGTTCACGGTCTTTTGGTACCACAAGTCAGTCCTTAAACCATAGCACACCTCTTTCATCTAACCTAAAATATTTGGTTTCTTGTTCCTTCATCTTTCTCTTTATGTGAAACACACCTACATCTGTCTTCAGTAGTTCTATGATTTTGCTCTCAAATGAACAATTGACAGTGATGTTGTGTAGCACAACAGGATGCAATAGATTAAACCCATCTTCCAATAAGGCTTCTAAGGTGTTACAATGAGATTTCCAACTAAGTGCCTCTGCTACAACATTGGCTTTTCTCGGATGATAGTGCACTTTCAAATTATAGTCCTTAATCACCTCTAATCATCTACGCTGTCTCATGTTCCATTCTGGTTGAGTGAAGATGTATTTGAGACTTTTGTGATCAGTGTATATGTGACATACATTCCCCAACAAATAATGTCTCCATATCTTCAATGCATGGACAACTGCGGCAAGCTCTAAATCATGGGTAGGATAGTTGACTTCATGCCTTCTCAACTGCCTAGAAGCATATGCAATAACTCAACCTTCTTGCATAAGCATACACCCAAAACCTGTACCTGATGCATCATAGAACACATTGAAAGGCTTTTCAATGCCGAGTTGTGCCAGAATAGGAGCAGTGGTTAGCAAGGTTCACAAAGTGTGAAAAACAGCCTCACACTCTAGAGTCCAATTAAACTTTTCAACTTTTTGCAACAACCTAGTCATAGGCTTAGCTATCTTGGAAAAATCTAGAATGAAACGTCGATAATAACCTGCTAGCCCTAGAAAACTTTGAACTTCATGAACCGAAGTCAGGGCCTTTTAATCCATGACCTCTTGTACTTTAGATGGGTCTATAGAGATTCCATCTTTAGATAATATATGACCCAAGAAAGGTACTTCCTTCAGCCAGAATTCACACTTGCTAAACTTTGCATACAATTTATGCTCTCTTAGCCTAGACAAGACAACTCTAAGATGCTCTGCATGATCTGCCTCATTCCAAGAGTAAATCAGGACATCATCGATAAATACGACCACAAACTTGTCAAGCTCATGGCATGAACACCGAATTCATCAGGTACATGAAATAGGCAGGAGCATTTGTTAGTCCAAAAGACATGACCAAATACTCATACAGGTCATACCTAGTTGAGAAAGCTATCTTAGGTACATCTTCTGGCTTGATCTTGATATGGTGATAGCCTGACCTCAAGTCAATCTTAGAGAATACCTTTGCTCTTGATAGTTGATCACACAAAATAACAATACGAGGCAAAGGATACTTGTTCTTTATGGTTACTGCATTGAGCGGCGTATAGTCCACACACATCCGCAAGGATTTGTCCTTCTTCTTCACAAATAAAGTTGGACAACCCTAGGGAGATGAACTAGGTCGAATGAGACCTTTGTCCAAAAGTTCTTGTAGCTGAATTTTAAGTTCGGCTAACTCATTGGGTGGCATCCTATAGGGTCTTCTTGAGATAGGTGTTGTACCTAGCACTAACTCAATCTTAAATTCCACATCCCTATCTGGTGGCAAACCAGACAATTCATTTGGGAATACATCAGGGAACTCGCAAACTACTGGAATATCATAGAGAGTAGTGGTTTGGATGGCACAAGACAAGTTTTGAAGATCAAAACTTCTGGGAAGTGGCACTAGGAAAGCACCATCCCCTTTAGGTTCCCTCAACATAATGGTTTGAGTGGATGTGTTGATAAGAACTCCATGCCCACTCATCCATTGCATGCCCAATATCACATCTATGGCTAATCCTAGGCAATACTATAAGATCCATAGTGTACTCCCGCTCTTGTATGGAGATGAGTACATCTCTGACTAATTGGTTTGTGGAAATAGTAGCCCCAGCCAAACTTATACTATAACCACCCTTGTCTACCTCAATTATCTTCTGATCATGCTTAGATCCAAATGTCTGACTCATAAATGAATGCGAAGCTCTAGAATCAAATAAAATAATTATGGGGTGTTTGTTTACAAGGAACATACCAGCGGTAACAACTTCCCCTGCGAGAATTTCCTCCATAGCTGTATAGTGCACGTACCCAGGATGTGCCTTAGAATTGGCCTACTTTTGGTTACCCTGGTTTTGATTTCCACTCTTCTTAGGATAAGGGCACTCCTTGGACCAGTGGCTCGTCTGATTGCAATTGAGGGATGGCTAGTTACTTCTTGGCCCTGTTGAGCTTCCTTGGCTTGCGTTACCCTTGGGTAGGGCAATGGTGAATGCCTTGTGAAATACCTTCTGAGGTCGGCTAGACTGGGTGTTCTTTTGGCGAGGCCTAAACTTAGGTGTTGGGGGACAAATTGTGTCCTTGCTACCATGGAAGCCCTTGACTAGGATGAGCCTGAGGCACCCGCCTCAGCAGCTCGCTTACGGCCTTTTGCTACCACATGTAAGTTGTTCTAGTTCTTTTGCATGATGGCATCACTGACAAATTCATTATATGTATCACATCTAGAGTTGGCCATGGTTTTCATCAACTTGGTGCCAAGGCCTCCCTTGAAGCTTTCCATCCTTTTCTCTTCGGTATCCACAAATGCTGGTGCATATCTGGACAAGTTGTTGAATGCATGCATATACTCAGTGTCAATCTTTGTCCCCAGTGTCAGCTTCATAAACTCAGCGGCCTTCATTCGCATTAGCCCCGAGGGTATATGATGCCCCCTAAAGGTTGTCTAGAATTGCTCCTAGGTAACATTTGCTCCAGCAGGTAAGGCAAACAAATAATGAGTCCACCAGATACCTGTAGGCCCCTATAGTTGATGCGATGCATACTCAGCCTTCATCATTTTGGTGACCCTCAACAGATAGAACTTCTGTTCAATAGTGTTCAACCACTCATCAGCCTGGAGTGGTTCTTCTGCCTCTTTAAAGATAGGAGGCTTAGTCTCCAGAAAGTCCTTGAATGTACTATATTGATTGGGTTCCGGCCCCTGATTCTGCTGGTGGGCACAGGCAGTATTATGCGCAATGAGGCACAGTGTTTCTTCCATTGGTCGCTGATTCCCCAAGAATTGTGCGAAAAACTCATTTGCGGAGGGTGGCGGTGGTGGTGGTAGGTCAACATCATTACCACCTTGGCTGGTACCTGCCCCAGCGTAAGTGATTATTGGCTGATGTCAAGAAATTGCAGAAGAATTGTGTAATCATGACAAACTGAATTTACTAGAGAGAATCTAAATTCATATAATAAAACAGAGGCATAATAATTCATTCTCACAACATGACATCACCAATTTGATCACTTATCATACTCGCAATACGTTTGCATGCATGTCACATTTTACCAGTAAAATAAAACTAGAATTTCATTAGAGTTTGACCCATAGTGGACCAACATGCAAGGTTCCAATGTTACATTAATGATACATCTAAGATCGAAACTTAAATCACATGTCCATTACATAAAAGATCGAAAAAGATACAGGACTAGCGCATCTAACTAAGCATTATAGCTGAGTTATGCCTCGGAGTGGTCACTGTCAACACCGGACATAGCATTTGCGTCATCATTGTCCATAGGCAACAAGTTGTTCTGCCTCTTCCTCTTCCCAACCATCATCTTCCAAGAACATTTCTAGATCTTCCTCTTCCGTGGCTACTAGGGGAGGAATAGGATTAAAGATATTGTTGAGGCGATGAACATCATGTAAAGCTCCACAATGGTGTTCTGGTGCTCCTGAATCTGATGCTGGTACTCCGCCTCCCTCTGATGGTAGTCATTCTCTAGCCGCCCAGCTAGAACCATAGTCCTAGTCCTAGCCTCCTCTCTAGCTTATGCAAGATGGTAGGCCTCATCCCTCTGTTGGATGGCCTGCACCCTCTAAGCATGAGCAGCCCATGTCTCTTCCTGTGCTGTGTTCCTATCTACAACAGCAATCTCCATCTGAGTCTGGAGGGCTCCCAATGTTGTATGAGCGTCATCAGTGTCACAAAGAGCATCCCTTGCTGTCTTCTTGTGCTTACGCACACGCTTCTTCAGCCTTTGTTGTGCTTCCCTAGTTTCCATGAGCTTGTTCACACAGGTGTTATAAGACTCTTGCCAAAAATAGCGGGCATCCTCTTCGGCATAAAACATCTGCATGACAGCAAACATAGCACTCATTGTAGGACTTGAGCTCTATGCACGCTCGTCATGGTCCCGCACCACAGAAATGTGGTCATGCTGCCTCCAAACTACCATAGCTGGATCCACTTAAGGAATAGATCCTGCTGCACTGTTGGTGAGTGAATCACCATGCTGCAAACAAAGTGTTCTCAAGATCTCAAAGGCTACCACTTGAGTGCCTTCCCAAGGGGTTCTTCCCTTAGACTCCACTTTCTAGCCCTGGTACTACGGTGCCCATGTACAAGCTAGGATGGACACTTGCACCTCAAACCATGGTTTCTCCTACACATGCCTCTGTGTCCAAAAGTATTGGGGCAGTTCTGTGTACCCCACAAAATGCAACACTCTCCAGAGCAAGGCAGGTGTGCCAAAGATACCCAAGAATGCCTCATTCCCTTCTGGTGGGTAATAGGCTATCATCTATAGTAAAAATGGTGGCAACTCTCATGAGAACAACGTTATAATAGAAAAGAGTTACTTAACCGAATAAGAAACTTATAAGGGAAGGAACGATGCAAGTATGTAATGAATGATTTATCATGATGCATGCACGTTCCATACGTCCTCACAAACTTAGGAAAATTGAAACTTCTAGCGAAATACATAGGTGGCATACATACGTTCTCTCATAATATAACGTAATTAGTCGAGGCTACACATTTTGGTTGTTAGCATACCTGCATAAGAGTTTCATTTCAGCCCAACCCCACAATTATATAAATATAGAAATGAAAATCTTGGGCTCTAGGTTGAATACTAAATACTTCCATATATATACCCATATATATACTTCTATATCAAAGCTACCCGAAAGTAAATACATCCCATATATACATATAACTATGCATATACAACCATATCAAAGCTAACCCACAATTAAATACCTTAGTATATATATGAGACATATATATACTTTAGTATCAAAGCTACCTCTCCCCTTAGACCGCACGCTCACATCTTGTAGTCGTGCCACTCATCATCTTACTTTGAGCGTAGAGGCATTTGATCCATACATTACCACTCAAGTGAATGGCATCAATACAATAGCACGTCATATGGACGATGAAATAAAAATCCCCATTATGACGACGAAATAAAAATCCCCATGTTAGTACTTATTTAGCCACCTGAAATCCTTAACTAGGCATAAGGGAAATAATCACTGGCACACTCTAGGTTCAAATTTTAGATTTGAACGCCTATATATATAACTATAAGTTGCCAAAAACTGGTTTTCGAAAACAAAAACCTTTGTTTTAAATACACATGTGGCAAATAATGTTAAATCTAGCTTTGATGCCAGCTGTAACAGAACCATCTAATTTATAAGAGCACAAGTACAATGGCAGTCTACAGGTGGTCGCACTATCATACTTGAGCCCATATAAACTCGGTAGTCCATCGAGTACCATGAAGGGTCTCAATTCATCGCCAACATACAACCAAGATCATACATGATTAAACATACATGCCACATGTTACATAGAGTTTACAAATACATTGCCATACATCATAGTGTGATTAAAGTTATTACAAACCAAGTTCAAATAAAGTAGTAGCGGAAGCAAAGTAGTTTTTAAACCAACATCTCACACCATTGTTCAAATACTTGCCAGTCCATGATCACAACCCACAAAAGCATCATAGATTAGATATATAAATAGAAGTGCCTTGCCCTAGGCCTACTCCTCGTCCACGATGGGACATAAGTAGTTCTTACAATATCCATGATATACTATATTATCTGCAACAAGTGGGAAATCAACCCTAACTATGAGAAGGTACTCAGCTAGACTTACCCGTCATAAACCAAAAATAAAGTGACTCCAAGGATCATGCAAGTCTTTATAAGTGGAGCTAGCTTGACACCATTTTGCATAAAAAGCCACTAATTAAGATATACATTTTATAATTTGGTCATCAAGTTAATTATAGCTATTCATCTCTAAATTAGCAACTAACTTGTGCCAAACATGTGGTATATCATTTAGTAGCATAACAATAGTAACCATAGCCATTGTAATAATTCCATGTTCAGCATAACCATCATATTCCATAATCCAGTTACTACGATGTTGGAGCTAGTCAAGTTTCACACTATTTGGGAGAGACGATAATTCAAATTGGTTGCAACTAGCTGGGCAGCATTCCTAACACAAACCCAGGTCTACTAGCCACGGTAGCCTTAGGTCACCTTTGGTACAACTCAGGTACACATTTCACAGGTTTGATCAGCGCCGCATAATCAGGTTCTATACCGGTTGCTAGGACGATCAAGACTACCCTGCCCTTGGGCTCATGTCTGGCTCCCCACACATCCTTACTACCTCTAGTGTGCACACTTTGACAGAATGAGGCCTGGTCTGAGTTGAGCTACTTGGCTTCACGATCGAAATGAGTTATGTGGCTAGCTAAGTGAGAGGCATGCGTTCAATCTCAATAGAAGTGCCAACAATGGTATGGTCCTTAATCGACGCGGATGGGACCAACATAGCCAACCCAACCCCATTGCATATAAGATCTTGCCCGGTCTCTTTTTGAATACATCCCATGGTTATTTTCCATGATAGCAAATATAGCCAACCGTGCTTCGGTGTCCATCTATATCTCGCAGGTGACAGGAAATCACCCGACTTCTACCGAGCTAAGCCTGGCTAAGCATATATTCAATCATGGACCTACACAGGGTCTAAGGTGTATTTCTAGACAAGGTAGTTCTATGCAACAAGTCTTTCCAATCAACTCTTAGAACCTAATGCATCAAACATAAAGCACTCAAGTGATATTGTGTAAAACATAGGAGGCTTAAAATGCTCCGAGGCTTGCCTTTTAGGAAAGAAGTGGGTCGGTGGACAGGGCACTCTAAAAGTTCATTAGTGACTGGCTCCTCTCCTTTAGGAGCTATGGTTTGGGGTGTCCCTTGATTGTCCTCTGCCTCTTCTTTGAATTCCAGTAGGGTTACTCCTTCGGGCGATCATATATGCATGAGCACGAATAAGATATCATGGATGCATAGGTAATGACATGGATGATATGATATGATAAAATGCATAATCATGAGTGTTCATAACAGCAAGGTATTAGGATGATAACAATATTAACTTCTTTTAATGAGTAGGTGTATATCTCCTCTCTAGTAATTAAACAAACACATATTTAAACATTTTCTAGGCTGCAAGACAACAACTACTTATTTTGACCATAACTGGAGTTTTATACACCCACATAACATGATCTTAGACTTTTTGGAAATCTTATAAAATTGCCTACAACTTTCCTTTAATCAGCTTAAGGTGATTAGTAGCTATCTAGGTCAAACAATTCAATCTTTCTGATCTGTCTAGAGGACAAGAAAATATGACAGTAGACTTTTAATAGCTCTAACTCTTAAACCATTAGGCCTGTGACCATGAAATTTTAGGAAAAGCAAGATGAGTAAGTTATCTAAAATTTTGTTATTAACAAGTTTCACAGAAGAGGTCAATATCATCATGCATTTGTCAACACAGCAGATACTACTCATGCAGCCATTTAGCTGAATTATAAAGCAATAATTAACTAGCTGCCTATAACCAATTACTCCTAAGCCCAATTAATAACATCAATAGATCAAGTACCACAGAAAACATCATGGTTAAGCCCAACTAATTTATTTATATACATTTATTAATTTCCTTATATAATAAGGTGATTTAAAGGATAAATATTTACAATAATCAATACATTCTGAGAAAATTACAGTAGCTTACATATGATCCAATAGTCTACTATATAAATTTCATGCCATTTGGATAATTATAGCCACCTCTACAAAAATGACAAGTTGCATATACTTATTTTACCAAAAATAGCTTAGCCTAGTGAAAGGTGTCAAACAACATATTTCATATTTTTCTTGCTTTCATCCTAGCTCCATAACACTGTGTGAAAATTTTCATGATCATATGTTATATATTTTTACCCCATTTATTTTCACTAGAAACTAGCAAACAATCAAGGTTAAATAGAAAGACCATTTTTCAAGTATGTTTTCTATAGGTTTAGCATTTTTCCTAGTTAGAGCATGTCAACACAAGACTAGCAAAATTGGAATCACATTTTTTGCACTTCCCTTGCTCAAGATATGCATTTTACAAGAAAGAAACAAATTTAAAACCACTTATATAGCTCAATTTAATTCCACTAGAAAAATATCCCAAACAGTAGGTTTCATATTTTTATCAAATAGTACACTTCATGAAGAATCTAACAAAATTTTCATCACCCCATTTGGATACTCCTAACTCTAGATATGATTTTTGCAAGTTTGCTAGAAAATTTGGAAAAATAAATAAAGAAAAATCAAATTTCTAACCGGGAGCTACAGCTAGGTACACCCTGTGCATACACCCACGGTGGCTGATAGCAGGGACCCGCAGGTCAACGGTCCCACACGTTAGAGACATAGGAGCAGAGCACGGTGCTTGACCGGTGATAACTCGCCGATGGTGAGGTCACCGGCGGTAGCGTCACCACCGTCATGTTCCCCTTAACATCCTACATCGAGTGATGTAGGTCGTCGAAACTCTAACGGTGGTTGGCTACAGCGACGGCGCTAATGGCGGCTCGATGGAGGCGCACGGAGGTGCTCTGACCATCCCTAGCACTGGCGTGCTCGGGCGAGCACGGCTATAGCTTTGTGGTGACCTAGCGGAGATCTAGGGTTAGGATAGAGCCATGGTGGAGCGGCGATGAGGTCTGGCCGCGTGCATGGCATCACAGCGGTGAGAGCACAGTGGCGAGAGGCCACGTTCTAGATTGGCGTGTCGGTATTGGCTAAAAGCCAGTAGTGTGAGCTGGACCTAGTCCTAGGCTATCCCTAACTTGAGGAGATAGAAAATGAGAGAGCTTGGAGGAGTATGGCCACGCGCGAGCGCTAGCTCAGCGGTGCTCCGATGATGGCCGCGGGGACGGCAAACTCGTCCTGAGGCTTTACATGGGCTCGATTGATGTAGCTAGCAGCTCAGGAAGGTGGAGTGGTTCACAATGGAGCTATGGGTGAGGTGGATTGGGTGGTGGTGCTGTGTGGGCGGCGAGCGCTACTCATGGAGCGTGGCGACGGTAACGGCATGGTGCTCTTCAGCTTCATGGCTTGCGAGAGAGCGAGAGAGAGAGGCAGGAGAGAGTGAGAGTGAACATGAGGAAGAGCACATGAGGTCGCTACCTTCAATGCCACCCTGACCACGGTGTGGGCCTAGCTTTGGTGTACGGCAGCCACGCGGCGGCCATGGCCTATGGCCGGTCAGCCATGATGCCGACCGAGTCAAATCGGCTAAGTCCGATGCAGGCCGTCTGAGACACGATTTTCAAACCCTTGAATCTCCCAAATCGTGATCAATTTTGGCAAACCATCTTCCCCACTTTGTAGAGCTACATGAGTACTACAAAATTGCTTAAAGGAGTTTTGCCTAATTCCCAACGGTTTGCAAACTAAAAATCACCAAAGGTAGCTACAAGGAAACTAAAAATCAGCTTTAAACACACAATTTTTTTAGTTTCAAAACAGCATTAAGTTGATTCTTGTGAGCCTTATTTGACCATGTTAGGCACTGAATTAGCTCATGACCCTTAAACAAAGTTTGTTCCACATGACATGAACTACAACTTTCATTTAGGTTCAACTACCATGCAAACACTATATGCTATAGTTCAACTTTGGTCAATGTAGGATCATGAAAAATGACATTATGTGTAAACTAGGACTTAGAAGCAAAATTGGCCCATGTCATGAATACAAACATTGTTCCATTTACCATCCTAGATGTGTCTAAGGTGTTTTTGTGACCTCAAAACCATCTCTTGCATTGGTGAAACATGATCACAAGCATATGCATGTATATAATCAACATCACATGTGATAATATGTAAAGAATAAGATGAAATTCCATATGCTCATGCTCATGAATGCTTAGATGATGGTTGTACTCATGAAATGCAAGTGCCAAATGCAATGCTTAACACTAGGATGTTACAACTGTAACACCCCAGGTGTTTGCCTTCCACATTTGCACTTGCATTTCATGGACATGAGCATCATTCATTCATTCACAAGCTTATATCACATGAAACATGTCTTTGAAACATTGCAACGTATCGTTATGTTTCTTGTGTGTTGTTTCCTTTATGAAATGTAAAGTGTGCAACACTTAAGTGCAACATGTGCCACTCACTTAGTGAAACAAAGTTAGTTAGTACTATGCAACAAGATTAGGAAACAAGTGAAACATGACTATGAAACAGTTGTAACATTTCATGTGTTTTTCATTGTTTCAGTACATACCTTGCTTGACTCTTGTATGACCAATGTATGGTGTGGCTAAAAACTCTTGTAAGTGACTAAGTTACATATAGAATGTCTTTTGGAACATTGTTCATGTTGATCACTTTGACTAATTAGGTTTCTAAGTCATGGTTTGACCAAATTTGAACCCTAAACCCTTTTGTTTGACTATTTAAAAAGTGTGGCTTAGGATGTTTGCATGTCTAAGCAACCTAAAACAAAGTTGTAGCAAATTATATAAGGAACAAAAGTTATTTTATGACCATCTCATGAAAATGTGCCCAACATGCTCAAAAAGGGCCCACAAGCCTAAGATCAGTGCTGTTTCAACACTTAGAAATTTTCTAAGTATTGGAACTGCTTTTCAGCTTTCATGAAGGCAACTTTGGAACCTTATAGATGGAAATCCATGGTGAATTAGCTCGAGCTCATGTTGAGTCATTTGGAGTACTCACTTAGCTCTATCATGTAGTCCATCTGGATTAGATTTTGGCCGAGCGGATTAGGAGATAATCGGTGTCAAAATTCGCCTGTCAGTCAGACTCGATGAACACTGAAACAAAATGTTCAGATCGGTCATGGCCGACCGGCAACAGAGGTCGTCCGCCGCGTGGTGCCGCGCGTCGCCGTTGCGCTGCCTGCTCGGGCCACGTCGGGTCTCGGTGCTCCACATCACGCCCGCGCTCACCCCGGCTGCGACCCTGCTCCATTCGCTCCACCCACACGCGTCTGAGCCACAGAGAAGCCACCGCCGTTGCCTGTTGCTCCGCTGAGGTCGTGCGCGCTCGCCGCCGCGTCTCGCCCAGCACCATCTCGCTCAGTGCTCCGCTAGCATCCCACGAGTCTCGTCTATGTCTTCTCTGAGTCATACAAACCCTAGGTAAGGAGCATTGCTAGCTCCGCGCACTGCCGCGCCATGGCCGCCATGGCCATGCCGGTGACCTCACCATGGCTAGCACGGCACCGTTCCCCTCCTCCTTTCTTAGCTCTCGTTTAGTCTTCTCCATCACGTGTAAATGCTCGGATGTAAATGCTACCACCAATGGCGGTCCAGCCACGCCGGGACACGGCCGAGCGCCGCCATGCGCCATGGCCGAGCCGCCGAGCTCCATGGCCGGAGTACTTGAGGACCGCTAGAGCTTAGGATTTGTAAATCAATCGACGCGGGGTAGCTTGGGGAGCACGCCGGTGCCGTTAGTTTCACCGGAGGAGCCGCCGTCGGCGAGCTTCGCCATGTGCCGCGCCGTCGTCGTGCCTCCCCTATTTTGCTGTCGCTGACCGGTGGGGTCGGCTGACACCCGGGTCCCACACGGCAGTGGCTGTTTGAGTCATAAGCTAGTTCAAAAATTCCAGTTTGAATGCTGATTTGAGATTTTTGTATCTTCAAATGTGTAGATCTAAATACTATGATTCAAATTTTGTTAGACTCACAATGAGGTCTAGTATTTAAGAAAAATATGTCTTGAGCACTTCATGTAGAAATTTTGGATGAATTAAATAGGAACTTGAAAAGTGTTTTTGAAGGCATGCAAACTTGTTTAAATCATAACTTGAGTTTCTATGATCCAAAAATTGTGAAATTTTGTGGGTAAGCTAGTATTGCTTATTAGAAGCTCTGGTTAAAATTTGGGAGACATTGCATGCGTAGTTTTTGAGTTATAGATTTTCCTTTTATCATTAGTGGATACTAGTGTGAATTTTTGTAAATTATCTATGAATCCTATGGCCATGAAACTTGGTAGGTAGTATCTTGGTACCTTATGGATGCTAGGAAAAATATGAAATCTGTTGCTTGACACTTTTCACTAAGGTTTCCTAATTATGCCATTTTAAGCCTTTCTGCCTTACCCATTTTGTGTAGGCTGTTATACTTACTAAAATGGTGTGAAATTTTTATGGTAGTCTACTTAGGGCATATAGTGTCTACTGTAATTGTTGTAGATTTAATGGTGTAGTTTTCATATATGTTTACTATTTCCTCTAATTAATTAAATAAATTAAGAAAGGTATTAGAGGAAATGTTTTGGTGATGGACACCCTACTTTCTGGTGTCCTTGTGATATGTGTGACATGTGAGTAGATTTAGTTTTGTCCAATTATATGTGTACATCTTAAGTTATTAATTATTCGTTTGCATTTGGCCTTCCCCATGATATTTTGGTTTTCTGTGAATGTGATGAATACAAGAGTTGTAGATAATTTATGTATCTAGCTCCAGTGAAAATTTGAGGGCATTTGGCCTAGTAGTTTAGAAACTACAGTTGTTTAAAGTTAGGTTCCAGTTTTTGATTACTCTCTGCCTTGTGAGGATAGAGTTCTGTTGATTGATGAATTCGACCTTGTAAAGGTTTGAATCATGCTCTGAGGTCTGAAAATGAATTGTAGACAATTTCATAATCTTTCCAGATTGTCTTGTTGCATGTCAATTGGATTTATAAATCTCCAATTATGGCTAGTTTACTGTACCGCTACATAGTCTTCATTTTGTTGAGATACAAATGCTTGAGTGTATGCTTGTGCTATGTTCTCGTTGATTGTTTAGGGGTTAGCCTAACTTGAGAATATGCTTAGGTGCATGTGCTAGGTCATTAACTGAAGATGAGCAATTATACATTAGGTTGTATAAACTTGGTAAGTAAAGTGATTTGAATAGGGCTTAAGTTGGAATATGCAAACTACATCGAACATGCGCATTCCCCGAGCATCCCTGACATTCGTTCATGTGCATCCATGATATTTATCTTGCGCATTCATGCAATAGGTGTGCCGGAGGGAGTGACGTTGCTAGAGTTCGAGGGAGCCAACCAGGAGGAGGAGCCCGAGGTGCAGGAAGCCGACGAAGCAGTCGCTGCGGAGGAATTGCCCGAGTGCCCTGACCACCAGCCTTCCTCATTCCTGAAAGGCAAGCCCCGGAGCATATTAAGCCTCCCATGTTTTTACAAATACATTGAGTATCTTTTATTCATTGATGATGCATTAAGTATAGGAATTGGTTGGAACCAATTGCTGCATTATATATCCTTCCTTGTCCAGATATCGCACTAGAATCCTATTTAAATTCAGGACGGGTTAAATGCTTAGCCATGCTTAGTGCGGTAGAAGTCAGGTGATTTCCGGTCACCTGCGAGCTTTAGGATGAGGTGGATCACGGTTGGCTATATTTGCTATCGTGGAAAAGAACCATGTGAATAATGAATTAAGACCGGGCGGGGTCTTGTGTAGGTTTGAACATAGTGACTCCGTCTGAGTCATTTAAGGACCGATACGCTATACATCCTCATGTCATGTTGAACGTAGCCTAACACTTAGCTGGCCGGATAAGTCGTTTCGACCACGAAGCCTAGTAGCTCGGTTTAGGCCGGGGATGCGAGCAGGGGTCCACAATCTAGATGGAAGTAAGAATGTGCAGGGAACCATTGGCGTAAGCCCAAGGGCGGGTTAAGTCACCGAGCACTCATGGCAGAGTGGTTCTCTGATTTTGCGGCACTGTTCAGACTCGCGACTTCTGAATTGTACCAACGGTGACTTGTTGCGACCCTGATAGGGGAAGCAGAGTTTGTGTTTAGGAATACCCCTCCAGCTGGATAGGAATCGATTCGAATCGCCGTCTCTCCCGGATAGTGAGAACTTGACTGAGCAGCGGCAATGTAGATTCAATTAATTTAACGATATGGTTAAATGGATGATGATAATAAGGTTGCCACAATGAATACCTGATATGGTTATTAATGTTTGCACCCTAATAAAATGATTGCTTAGTATAGGTGCTAATATAGATGACAGGATAATGGCTAAAAAGTCACTGCTAGTCAGGATAAGAGTTGATCATACTACTTATGCTTCTCTACAAAAAGAAAGTGTCAGCCAGCTCCACTACATTAAGCTATGCATAATTCTTGGTGTCATTTGTTTGGTTTTTGATGGGTAAGTCTAGCTGAGTACATTCCCGTACTCAGGGTTTATTCCCTCTTGTTGTAGATGACCTTCTATATCAGGGATTCTATAAGTATTGTCTCCACCCAGCGGGTGATGAAGACTAGATCATGGGCATGATCTCCGTTCTCTTATCTGAATGCTTTTGCGGGCCGTGATCAGCAAACCAGTATGTGTATTTTAACTCGGTATGTGAGTTAAACTATTTGCTTCCGCATGTTTACAAGACTTGTTTTGTAATAACGATGACTCTGTGATGATGTAATCTATTTGCGAACATCTACGAAATGTTGTAACGTACGATATGTTATGTTGAATTACTGTGATCTTGGTTGTATGCAAGTTGGTTTGAAATCCTTCGAGATTTCGGTTGACTACCGGGTTTATATGGGCTCAAGTTCGAGAATTTGATCGTTTTGGCGATTGTTTTTGTACTTGTGCTCTCATAAATTGGTCGGTTCTGTGACAGCTGGCATCAGAGCTAGATTCAACATTAAACATGTCTTATGGCTATTTAAAACAAAAGCTTTTGTTGTAAAAATGGGTTTTAAACTTATAGTTATATATAAGTGTTCAAAAATCAAAATTTTTATGGTATACTGGTGATCACATCCCTTATAGCCCACATAAGGACTTCTAGGTGGCTTATATATAATTACTAACTTGGGGGAATTGATTGTTTCTATTTTGTCGTCCATGCGGCGTGATATTGCATGGGTGCCATTCGTTTGAATGGTAATGTATGGATCAATTGCCTCTACGCTATAGTAAGTGTGAGTTGCGAGAGCATGACCGTCCAACCGTTGGTCTAGGGGAGAGTTAGTTGTGGTTACTGGAGTATTTACATGTTGCATACATGTATATATAAAGGTACTTAATTGTGGGTATGTTTGTCGGGTAGTTTGGATACCGAAGTATATATATCAGGGGATGTATATATGGAGAGTATCTTAGTTACTACTTGTGTAATTAGCATTATATCTTGTTGGGTTGGGCTGCAATGAAGTTTTTCTGCAGGTACGCTAACAACGCACCGTATAGATCGACTAGTTACCGCTAATTGAGAGAACGTATGTATGCCACCGTATATCCCGCTAAAGCTTAAATTTTCTTAGGTTTGTGTGGACGTACGGAACGAGCATGCATCATATTCACTCATGTCATTCATATTGCATTACTCCCTCCCTTATAATTACTTATCCCAAGTATAAAGTACAATCTCTCAGCAAAGTAACCCTCTCACGTGAATTGCATCCCTTTTTGATACAGATGGCCGCACCCGTGTTTCCTACTGGAAGCAGCACCTTTCTGGACTAGTTCGGTACTCCCACCTTGCTCTGGAGGGTGCTCAGTTCAGTCAGGTACCCGAAGGCACCCAGCTACATGTGGAGGTAGGCGGTACCATTGGGAGATGTACCATGGTACGTCGTGACCTTTGTAGTGCCGCAAAACCCCACAAGACCATTGTGGCATGGGTGGAGCATTGAGACTGATGGGCGAAGCCCATGGGAAGCCGCTTAGGTTGCTACCCTGGATGTGCTGATGGACATAGCATAGAGCTTCGAGGATGAGTTAGTGGGTGGACCTGCTTCATCCATTCCCCGAGTGTCCCCTACCGAGGCTGAGTGGACTCAGGACGTTGGTCAGGCCTTGGTTCGAGGCCATGGCGAACGTGTGCAGAGCGACAATGCTGGAATGAGTGCTATGATGGCAGTCTTGAAGCTTTGTTGAGTCAGGCAAAACACCCTTTCAAGTGCACTAGATGAAGTTGGCAAGGCAATGGAAGCCCAGCACAGGTGCAGGTTGCGTGCCTGCAAGTATCGCCGTAGGGCGGATGCATGTGGGAGAGCTCAGCAAGAAGTTGAGGAGATTCATGGTATTGCAAATTATCGTCTGCAATAGTGGGGTCAAACCGCACGCGAGAGAGACGTGCTTCATAACCAGCTGATGAACCTCACTATTGAGAGAGATGAGGCCGCACAAGAGTTGGATCGTGTGACACGTCACTGGGATGCCGCTTTAGAGTTAGCAGAAGAAAGACGTTGGGGTTGGATTTTGGCCAACCACAACGCCTTTCAAAGAGAGCAAGCACTACAAGAACAGCTTGAAGAGCTTCAGGTTGAGCACCATCAGCTGCACAACCGTCTATTTCCTATTCCTCGTCCCATACCAAGGTATCCAATAGTGGGTGGACCTCAAGTAATTGAGGCCGATGAGGAAGAAGAGGACGTGCAGATGGATGATAATGCAGCTGAGCCGGCAGATGAAGAAGAAGAGGAAGACCCAGAAGAAGTCCAAGGTGTCTCCGATGTGGACAGCGATCACTTCGACGAGTAGTTCGTTAGCAAGCCTCACTAGTTAAGCTTTTGCAGTCAGTGATGTAATGAACTTAAGTATGAAGACTGATGTTGGATGTACCTTTTTAATTCAAATTCGGCATGTAATGTACTTTAATTCGCTCCCTTCGGGATGCGTATCGTAATGGTTAAGTTAAAACTTGTCATGTTGGAATGCACTGCGTTTGGCGCTAGTAATCTACTTGATGATGTGGTGATTGGAGAATGAATTATTGCCTCTGTTTATTGTATGAAGTTTTTATTCTCGTCAGTAAATTCAGTTTGGCATGATTATATTGTTCCTCTCCAATATGCTGACATCATCAATAATTACTGGTTGCGCATTGTGCAGATGCCTCGTACTCGTTCCACCGGTGCGGGTGATGATGATGAACTTCCGCCACCACCACCCACACCAACGGAATTAATAGCAATGCTTGTGGAAGGACAGCGCACTATGGCCGAGGCCCTCCGTACGATTGCGAATCATGATGGCCGTGGTCCACGCCAAGGACCGGATCCAAATCAATACAGTGATTTCAAGGATTTCCTTGACACGAAACCCCCAATCTTCAAGGAGGCTGAGGAGCCTCTACAAGCTGATGAGTGGTTGAATACTCTCAAGCAGAAGTTCCATCTGCTCCGCTTGACTGAGGTGCTAAAAACTGAGTATGCATCGCACCAACTGCATGGGCCAGCTGGCATTTGGTGGAGTCATCATCGGTCCACTATGCCTGTTAATGCCCAAATCACTTGGGATCAGTTCAAGTCTGCTTTCAGGGGAAATTACATTCCTCCTGGTCTTATGGTGATCAAACATACAGAGTTCATGAAGCTGACCTAGGGGAACAAGAGCCTGAATGAATACCTGCAAGCTTTCAACAACCATGCAAGGTATGCTATCGAGTTTGTGGACACCGATGCCAAGAAGATTGCTAGCTTCAAGCGGGGACTTAGCACCAAACTGATGAAGACCATGGGAAATTGCAAGTGTGCTCATTTTAATGAGTTTGTGAGTGATGCCTTATCGCAAGAGAACAACAATGCTGTATACATGGCTTCGAAAAGTCATAAGAGGGCCTATGAGGCGGGTGCCTCACAATCTAAGGTTCCCATCACACAGAGGGCTCCATTTCGTCCCCCAGCGTCAGCCGCTAAGTTTCGCCCACCGTAGAAGAAGAATCCCACCAAGACTGGGTTTCGCAAGGCATTTACAGTTGCTCTTCCCAAGGGCACTACCAGTCAAGGTAGTTCCAGTGTGCCACCAAGCAACATGCCGTGCTAGAATTGCAACAAGCCAGGCCACTGGTCAAGGAAGTTTCCTTACCCTAAGAAGAACAACTACCAAGGTGGCCGTCAGGGACAAGTGAACCACACTAACATTACTAAGATTCCTTTAGGAGAGGTAGTGAGTGTCGGTAAGTTTCTGATTGACCAACACCCCATAGTTGTACTATTTGATTCAGGTGCTTCGCATTCCTTCATTAGTCCAGCATTTGCATCCAAGTTTATGCAGAAAACATATACTGTTGAGGGTGAGGGTTATTATATTAGGGCTACATGTGGTATTATCCCAACCAAGCTGGTAGTTGGGGACGTACAATTTGAGATAGAGGGGCGAAGTTATCAGGTTGATCTGGTAGTTTTACCAAGGCTAGGTATCGATGTGATATTGGGAATGAATTGGATGAGCCGTCATGGAGTTCTTATTGATACATCAACTAGGGTAGTCATGCTCAGAGATCCTGGTAATCAGGAGGGTTTTCTAGTACAGTTACCCCGAGACATCAATCTTTCTTGCACAACCAATTTGGTGTAGGCAAAGTCTCTGGCAGATATCCCCGTCGTGTGTGACTTTCCGGATGTTTTTCCCGATGATTTGCCTGGATTGCCCCCGGATCGAGAAGTAGAATTCAAGATAGAGTTGCTTCCTAGTATAGCTCCCATCTCTAGAAGGCCATATAGAATGCCTCCCAATGAACTAGCCGAACTTAAGACCTAGTTGAATGAACTTCTAAAGAAAGGCCTTATCCGCCCTAGTTCATCTCCGTGGGGGTGCCCAGCTATCTTTGTGAAGAAGAAGGATCAATCTCTATGCATGTGTGTAGATTATAGACCCTTGAATGCAGTTACAATCAAGAATAAGTACCCTCTGCCACGCATAGATATCTTATTTGATCAGTTGTCTAAAGCAAAAGTCTTTTCCAAGATTGATTTGAGATCTGGATATCATCAAATCAAAATTCGGCCTGAAGATGTCCCAAAAACCGCATTCTCTACAAGATATGGTCTATATGAGTACCTGGTTATGTCTTTTGGATTGACTAATGCCCCCGCACATTTTATGTATCTGATGAATTCAGTGTTTATGCCCGAGTTGGACAAATTTGTGGTGGTATTTATAGATGATATCCTAGTCTATTCTGAGAATGAAGAAGATCATGTTGAACATTTACAGGTGGTTCTCACTAGATTGCGGGAACACCAGCTGTATGCAAAGTTCAGCAAATGTGAATTCTGGCTTTGTGAGGTACCTTTTCTTGGACACGTGTTGTCCGATGGTGGAATTATGGTTGATCCCACCAAGGTGCAAGAAGTATTGAACTAGAAGGCTCCCATCTCGGTGCATGAGGTTCGGAGTTTTCTGGGGTTGGCTGGCTATTATCGTCGCTTCATCCTAGATTTCTCTAAAATAGCCAAGCCTATGACTCGATTGCTGCAAAAAGACATGAAGTTTGTCTGGACTCCTAAGTGTGATGCGGCTTTCCATACCCTGCGAACTCTTCTAACGTCGGCTCCGGTTTTGGCACAACCGGATATCGAGAAACCTTTTGATGTGTTTTGTGATGCATCAGGTATTGGGTTAGGAGGTGTTCTTATGCAAGAGGGTAGAGTCATTGCTTATACCTCTCACCAACTTCGGAAGCATGAAGTGAATTATCCCACACATGACTTGGAACTCGCTGCTGTTGTTCATGTCTTGAAGGCCTGGAGACATTATTTACTTGGCAATGTGTGCAACATCTACACTGATCATAAAAGTCTCAAGTACATCTTCACTCAACCAGAGTTGAATATGCGTCAGAGGAGATGGCTCGAGTTTATCAAGGATTATAACCTCCAAGTGCACTATCACCCTGGCAAGGCAAACTTCGTTGCGGATGCCTTAAGCAGAAAGTCTCATTGCCACTCATTGATTGAGAGTGATGTCCATTTGTCAAAGCTCCTTCATCCTACAGTCCTTCACAACATCACTGTCAGTTGTACTCTACAGAGTTGAATTATCGAGCTATAGAAGACAGATGTAGGTGTGTTTCACATCAAGCGCAAGATGAAAGAGCAAGAAACCAAACATTTTCGAGTAGATGAGGAAGGCGTGTTATGGTTCAAGGATAGGTTGGTAGTTCTGAAGGATAGAGAGCTTAGAAACCAAATCATATCTGAAGCTCATTCCTCTAAATTATCTATTCATCCTGTAGTAGTAAAATGTATCATGATTTGAAGCCTCGATTTTGGTGGACCAAAATGAAGAAAGAGATAGCCGCTTATGTGGCTAGGTGTGACACTTGTTGTCGAGTCAAGGCTGTGCACATGAAAGCTGGATTACTTCAGCCACTCTCTATTCTAGATTGGAAATGGGAGGAGATAAGTATGGATTTTATTGTTGGACTCCCTACTACTCAGAGGAATTTTAACTCCATTTGGGTGATTGTTGACCAACTGACCAAGTCGGCACACTTCATTCCTGTCCGCATAGACTTTTGTCCAACCGACTATGCGGAGTTGTACTTCAACCAGATAGTCCGACTTCATGGGATCCCTCGTACTATTGTCTCAGATAGAGGACCACAGTTCACTGCTCGCTTTTGGGAGCACTTGCACGGATTATTAGGAACTAAGCTAGTAAGAAGTTCTGCCTATCATCCACAAACCAATGGGCAAACTGAATGAGTGAATCAAATCTTAGAAGATATGTTGAGAGCATGTGTCATCTCGGCTAAGGGCTCATGAGAAAAATGGTTACCCCTAGCTAAATTCTCGTACAATAATAGTTATCAAGAGAGCATAAAGATGGCACCGTTTGAAGCTTTGTATGGCCGGAAGTGTAGAACCCCGTTGAACTGGGTAGAAGCCGGTGAAAGGAGATATTATGGAATTGATTTTGTTCAAGAAGCCGAAGAACAAGTCCGTACTATCCAAACCCACATGGCCGCAGCTCAAGCTAGGTAGAAAAGTTATGCTGATCGACGAAGAAAATCTATTGAGTTTGAAGTTGGAGACTTCGTTTATCTGAAAGTCTCACCTATGAAAAGTGACCAATGCTTTGGTGTGAAGCAAAAGCTTGCGCCAAGATATGTTGGTCCGTTTGAAATCATTGGACAAAGTGGTAAAGTGGCATACAAGATTCAATTACCTCCTGAGATGAGTGCTATCTTCAATGTCTTTCATGTATCCCAATTGAAGAAATGTCTTTGCGTCCCTGAAGAGAGAGTTCCATTGGGGGATATTGAGTTAAAATCTGATTTGACCTTTGAAGAAAAGCCGGTTCGAGTGATTGACACTCGTGAGCGAGTGACTCGGAGTCGGGTGGTCAAGTTCTACAAAGTCATGTGGAGTAATCAGGGTAGTGAACGCGATGCAACGTGGGAAAGGGAAGATTATTTGAGGGATGGTTATAAGGAATTCTATCAACAATGGTACGCTTTTCAAATCTTGGGACGAGATTTTTATAAGGGGGGAGGGCTGTAACACCCTAGGTGTTTGCCTTCCACATTTGCACTTGCATTTCATGGACATGAGCATCATTCATTCATTCACAAGCTTATATCACATGAAACATGTCTTTGAAACATTGCAACGTATCATTATGTTTCTTGTGTGTTGTTTCCTTTATGAAATGTAAAGTGTGCAACACTTAAGTGCAACATGTGCCACTCACTTAGTGAAACAACGTTAGTTAGTACTATGCAACAAGATTAGGAAACAAGTGAAACATGACTATGAAACAGTTGTAACATTTCATGTGTTTTTCATTGTTTTAGTACATACCTTGCTTGACACTTGTATGACCAATGTATGGTGTGGCTAAAAACTCTTGTAAGTGACTTAGTTACACATAGAATGTCTTTTGGAACATTGTTCATGTTGATCACTTTGACTAATTAGGTTCCCAAGTCATGGTTTGACCAAATTTAGCCCCTGAACCCTTTGGTTTGACTGTTTAAAAAGTGTAGCTTAGGATGTTTGCATGTCTGAGCAACCTAAAACAAAGTTGTAGCAAATTTGATAAGGAACAAACTTTGTTTAGAAGCCAAGCCATGAAAATGTGCACAACATGTTCAAAAAGGACCCACAAGTCAGTTTTGAATGTGGATTCAACATTTGAAAAATTTTCTAAGTCCTTAATACAATTCCAGTTTGATCGGGCCAACTTTGGCTTGATACAACTCATGATCCATTGGGAATTAGGTCTTGGTCATTTAACATAAAGTGTAGCTAGTACTTAGGGCTACAATTTGTATCTTGACTGATTTCGCTGATAACCAACGGATTAGAAGCTAATCATCGTCGAACTTCGCCTGTCAGTTGCCATTGGATAACTGAATCGCCATTTTAGACGTGCTACAGTGGCGACCGGTTTCAGAGAACAACGGCCGCGTGGCGCCACCCGTCGTCGGTCACCTGAGCGCGCTGCCACGTGCCGCGGGCATCTTGGCACGGACGGCCACGATGTGCACACCCCTGCGTGCCTGCTTGACCTGCTCACCATCCCATTTTTCATTTCTCCGCTCACCACAGCAAGCGCAGCCAGCAAGCAGCCGCTCCGCCATTGCCGCTCCTGCTTCGCCGTCGCCTAGCTCACGCACCACCGCAAAAACGCGTCGGCCAGCTCGTCTGTGGCTCCGCCGTGTTCACCTCTCCATTCTCCACCACTTAGCCGAGCTGTTTGAGCGTTGGTAAGAGTGCATTCACCATTCCAGCCACCGCCGCCATGAGCGTGCCCTCATCGGAGTTGAGGCCGCCATGGTCGGGGTAGCTAGGAACCCTCCCCTCCTCTTCTCTTTGCTGGGACAGCACCGTGGCGACCTCCTATAGCTCATGCCGTGCTCGGTTGAGCCAGCCGTGGCTTGCCGTCGCTGGTAGCTTGCGTCGGAGCTTAGCCGTGCCGCCATCACCGGCGACAAGCTCCCTCCGCTAGGTTGTAGCTCTAGCTGGTAGCACCAATCGAACCAACTCATCACGGAGATCACGCCGGTGTCTTTAGTTCCACCGGAGGAGCCGCCGCTGGCAAGCTACGTCGTTGGCCGCGCCTTCGCGTGCGCCTCCTCTGTTCTGTCTCCCTGACAAGTGGGTCCGGCTGACATGCGGGTCCCTGCTGTCAGTGGCTGTTTGAGTCATAAGCTAGTTCAAAAATTCCAATTTGAATGCTGATTTGAGATTTTTGTATCTTCAAATGTGTAGATCTAAATACTGTGATTCAAATTTTGTTAGACTCACAATGAGGTCTAGTATTTAAGAAAAATATGTCTTGAGCACTTTATGTAGAAATTTTGGATGAATTAAATAGGAACTTGAAAAGTGTTTTTGAAGGCATGCAAACTTGTTTAAATCATAACTTGAGTTTCTGTGATCCAAAAATTGTGAAATTTTGTGGGTAAGCTAGTATTGCTTAGTAGAAGCTCTGGTTAAAATTTGGGAGACATTGCATGTGTAGTTTTTGAGTTATAGATTTTCCTTTTATCATTGGTGGATACTTGTGTGAATTTTTGTAAATTATCTATGAATCCTATGGCCATGAAACTTGGTAGGTAGTATCTTGGTACCTTATGGATGCTAGGAAAAATATGAAATCTATTGCTTGACACTTTTCACTAAGGTTTCCTAATTATGCCATTTTAAGCCATTCTGCCTTACCAATTTTGTGTAGGCTGTTATACTTACTAAAATGGTGTGAAATTTTTATGGTAGTCTACTTAGGGCATGTACTGTCTACTGTAATTTTTGTAGATTTAATGGTGTAGTTTTCATATATGTTTACTATTTCCTCTAATTAATTAAATAAATTAAGAAAGGTATTAGAGGAAATGTTTTGGTGATGAACACCCTACTTTCTGGTGTCCTTGTGATATGGGTGACATATGAGTAGATTTAGTTTTGTCCAAGTACATGTTTACATCTTAAGTTATTAATTATTCGTTTGTATTATGTCCCTCTGGACAGATCTGGGACTTTAGAAAGTTACCCATGATATTTTGGTTTTCTGTGAATGAGATGAATACAAGAGTTGTAGATACTTTCTGTATCTAGCTCCTGTCAAAATTTGAGGGCATTTGACCCCGTAGTTTAGAAACTACAGCTGTTTAAAGTTAGGTTCCAGTTTTTGCTTACTCTCTGCCTTGTGAGGATAGAGTTCTGTTGATTGATGAATTCGACCTGGTAAAGGTTTGAATCATGCTCTGAGGTCTGAAAATGAATTGTAGACAATTTCATAAGCTTTCCAGATTGTCTTGTTGCATGTCAATTGGATTTATAAATCTCCAGTTATGGCTAGTTTACTGTACCACTACATAGTCTTTATTTTGTTGAGATACAAATGTTTGAGTGTATGCTTGTGCTATGTTCTCGTTGATTGTTTAGGGGTTAGCCTGACTTGAGAATATGCTTAGGTGCAGGTGCTAGGTCATTAACTGAAGATGAGCAATTATACATTAGGTTGTATAAACTTGGTAAGTAAAGTGATTTGAATAGGGCTTAAGTTGGAATATGTAAACTACAGCGAACATGCGCATTCCCCGAGCATCCCTGACATTCGTTCATGTGCATCCATGATATTTATCTTGCGCTTTCATGCAATAGGTGTGCCGGAGGGAGTGATGTTGCTGGAGTTCGAGGGAGCCAACCAGGAGGAGGAGCCCGAGGTGCAGGAAGCCGACAAAGCAGTCGCCGCGGAGGAATTGCCCGAGTGCCCTGACCACCAGCCTTCCTCGTTCCTGAAAGGCAAGCCCCGGAGCATATTAAGCCTCCCATGTTTTTACAAATACATTGAGTATCTTTTATTCGTTGATGATGCATTAAGTATAGGAATTGGTTGGAACCAATTGCTGCATTATATATCCTTCCTTGTCCAGATATCGCACTGGAATCCTATTTAAATTTAGGACGGGTTAAATGCTTAGCCATGCTTAGTGTGGTAGAAGTCAGGTGATTTCCGGTCACCTGCGAGCTTTAGGATGAGGTGGATCATGGTTGGCTATATTTGCTATCATGGAAAAGAACCATGTGAATAATGAATTAAGATCGGGCGGGGTCTTGTGTAGGTTTGAACATAGTGACCGAGCACTCATGGCAGAGTGGTTCTCTGATTTTGCGGCACTGTTTGAACTCGCGACTTCTGAATTGTACCAACGGTGACTTGTTGCGACCCTGACGGGGGAAGCAGGGTTTGTGTTTAGAAATACCCCTCCAGGTGGATAGGAATCGATTCGAATCGCCGTCTCTCTCGGATAGTGAGAACTTGACTGAGCAGCGGCAACGTAGATTCAATTAATTTAACGATATGGTTAAATGGATGATGATAATAAGGTTGCCACAATGAATACTTGATATGGTTATTAATGTTTGCACCCTAATAAAATGATTGCTTAGTACAGGTGCTAATATAGATGACAGGATAATGGCTAAAAAGTCACTGCTAGTCAGGATAAGAGTTGATCATATTACTTATGCTTTTCTGCAAAAAGAAAGTGTCAGCCAGCTCCACTACATTAAGCTATGCATAATCCTTGGTGTCATTTGTTTGGTTTTTGATGGGTAAGTCTAGCTGAGTATATTCCCGTACTCAGGGTTTATTCCCTCTTGTTGCAGATGACCTTCTATATCAGGGATTCTGTAAGTATTGTCTCCACCCGGCAGGTGACGAAGACTAGATCATGGGCATGATCTCCATTCTCTTATCTGAATGCTTTTGCGGGCCGTGATCAGCAAACCAATATGTGTATTTGAACTCGGTGTGTGAGTTAAACTATTTGCTTCCGCATGTTTACAAGACTTGTTTTGTAATAACGATGACTCTGTGATGATGTAATCTATTTGCGAACGTCTGCGAAATGTTGTAACGTACGATATGTTATGTTGAATTACTGTGATCTTGGTTGTATGCAAGTTGGTTTGAAATCCTTCGAGATTTCGGTTGACTACCGGGTTTATATGGGCTCAAATTCGAGAATTTGATTGTTTCGGTGATTGTTTTTGTACTTGTGCTCTTATAAATTGGTCGGTTCTGTGACAACAACTTCCTCCCAACCAATGGCTTTCCAAATGGAGGTGAATTCGATGTCCATACCTATGGCTTTGAGAAGAGCGGGGTCGTACAACGGTGTGTGGTCGAACTCGTGGTTCTTGATGTGGTTGTAGGCTTCCATCTCCCAGCCTCTTTCCAAGTCGAGGTAGGGTACATCATCATCCTCCATCGATTGTCCTTGCCCTTGTTCTTGTTCTTCCTCTTGCTCTTCCATCGGCATGGTTTCTTCATCTTCATGCATCGGGCTTCCTTCTTGCTCGGTGTAGCGCGAGATTGAGCTTACATGGGAGCACTTCAAGCTTGATCTTGTGATCTTATTGATGGCACCGGCGATGGCCTATCTAAACCTACCCATGGCAAAAAAACAACACAACAACAAGTGAAAACTTGGCCGTGGGTTATGGTTAGCACAAAATATAAAATGAGAACCCGAATGCTAGCTTGAGCTTAGAATTTTTGTAGAGCTTTCTCGCACTAACACTTGTTAGAAAATGGTTGAAAGGAAATTGGAAGCGAGTGAGTGAGTGAGAGTGAGAACGAGAGAGTGTGAGAGGGGTGAGGAGCTCTCCCGGCCACCTCAGGTATTTATAAAGCAAAAACCCGAGATGAGGGGGGAGGGGTAACGGCCAGGCGCCTGCTGTCCAAAGGACCGGGCCAACGGCCACCTGCAGGGGCCAGCTGCCCCATGGGGTCGCCCGCCCCCCTGGTTAGCAAACTCAGCTTGCCCTTTGGCAGGGAGTGACCAACGGCTATTTCAAATTCGTAGCCGTTGTGTTTTCATCCTGTCTCCCAACAGCTTGCTCGTTTTTTATTTTTAAACAAACTTTTATTGAATTTTTAATTTTTATAATTATTGCAAAAATGATAACTAGTAATAATAAATTATTCTTATTCAAGAAATGATTTTTATAGAATTTTTCAAAGATTTTTATTTTGACATAAAAATTCAAATTTTAGAAATATTTGTTTTTAATTTTAAAGATAACTACCGATTTACCTTCGGCAAGGGTTCGACGTTTTTGGTCCATCAGACAAGACCTATCCTCCTCCATTGATCTGCAGCTGCATTAACATTTTTGAGGGAATTCTCAGGTTGCCCCGGGATTTTCCCCGATTGAGAAATTTGAGTTTCTATCATTTTGTTAAAACTTAATTGATTTTTCACTACGGATGATAAACTTTCTATTTGGGAATTGATGTTCTCTAACATTATATCATTATACATCAACTTTTTAGTGATATTTTCATTGATTTTTGCTTGGCCTAATGCCAAGTCTTTGAAAGAAGGTTGATTCGAATTGTAATTTCAATTGTAGTTCGAATTACCTTGTAGGTGGGATTGGTTGTTCCACCAGTTATTACCTAGTTGGCGAAACCTGTTGTTGATGAAGGTAGCTTCTTCATGGGTTTTGGGGCAATCATTCCCTGAATGGTCAACATTTCCACAGACCTCACACGTCATGTGTGAGTCCATGGCCTAGACGGTGCCCATCATGGCATCTTTATCTTGGGCTCGTTCCTCCAGTCTTTTCATCAATAAATCTATTTTTGCGAAAAGCATATCCATCTCCTTCACGGTATGCATTCCTTTTTGTGTTTTCCTTTCCTCCCCTAGCTTTGATTTGACACCATTTTATTGATGAGATTCGTGGCTCCATCAATGGTGAGGGATAGGAAAGCACCTCCAGCCATCGCATCGATGTGCCCCCTAGAAATGAAGTCTTGAAATGGCGGTCGGAGAGGAGCAAGAATAGAGGAGACAAGCAAGAACATAGAGCTTGAAACGTCTCGGGCTAGGGGGGAAGAAGGAGAAAGTATATAGCCCGGGACCTGTAGTCCTAGTTTGTGGTTCAAACCCGAACTACAGGTTGAATTCTAGTCCCGGTTGGAGCCTCAAGCCATGACTAAAGATTTAATCACTCCTAGCAGCTCCAACCGAGACTAGAGGACGACCTTTAGTCCCAATTTGAGCCACTGACCGGGACTAGAGGTCCCCTCCTACAAAAGCCTATGGCTCTAGCCATTGGGCAGGGGACTATAGCCCCAGTTGGTGGCTCTAACCGGGACTAATCCTATCTTTAGTCCTATGCCCAAATATGGCCGGGACTAAAGCCAAAAACCAAAAGTCTGTTCTCTAGCAGTGTTGGAACTAATATTCCTATGAGGTTAGCCATGCCCCCTAACCCAGTCTATCCTAGCACTGTAGTAATGGGAGGATGATGCCTCTCTGATGTGATCCTCTTCTCCACCACCGATGTCGCTAGGACACTATGGGTGCTACATATGGCTATGTTGATGGCCATGCAACCCTCTCCGTTTGGGCTTTGCTACTTCCTTTTTCCTTTCCAGCTACTTATTTTTTGTTAAAAATGATTTTAAACATGTTTCGAGTCTTTATTACTGGGCTTTCTATGGTTCATTGGAATTCCTAAATATCTAAAGGGAAGTAGATCTATACAACATGATCCAAAGATATGTGAATAGTCTATAACATCTTAAGATGCCTACTTTGAAAAATCAATTTTTAAAGATGGATGCTTAGAATAACCATCTATGTTAATATCGATGTTCAGAGACTGGCATCTTAAGATGTGATTTACAAATAAAGGAATCCTAGGACGATCACCTCTATTAATCGATCAACAATAGAGGCGATCGCCTTAAGACACACGCCTTTGTGAATAATTTTCACAGGCAAGCATTTGCCTAGAGGCCATCAGGACAATTACAGAGGCGGTCTCTTAATGTGCTTGCCTCCATTAATTCGAGAGGTTGTTTCCTAAAATCATTTTTGTGTTAGTGTAGGGTGGGTGGGGGCGATGGCTAAGAGAAGAGGAGGTGGCACTAGTGAGAGAAAGAAATGAGAAGGTCAAGGGCTAAAGTTTTGAAGGTGGTTTTTATATGCTGACACTTATTGGGCTACCGGATGGGCTTCATAGGTGTATCTAGTGCAAAAAATACCATAGTCGGTTTGTTACACATGATTCGAGTAATAAACTGATGGTGACAATGTTTTTTACCAGTGGTTCTTATAATAAACCATCAGTCAAAATGATGATGATTTTCACCATCGGGTTGTATATGAACTGTTGAATTTTTACCAATGATTTGTTTTACAAACCGATGGTAAAAACTATCATGAATGTCTTTCATAAATCCAGCGGTGAAAATAGTATTTGTAAAAACCATTTCTATAGTAGTGGTTCGATAATGGCATTGATGTTTCTCTATACGAACATATGGTGGATATGTGTCCATGTGCATGTTTGATGAGTGATTGTTAAGAGGTGATCGGAGCTTTGATTTAGTGTGCTGAGACTAACCATGGCATGAGTGAGTAGTGTGCACAATAGGTCTCTTAGCTTTGTGATGTGTAGGTGTTGAGCGTGAGACAGTTAATGGCAATGGAGAAGGTCAAGCGAGGAGTCTGTGCATGATGGACCACGAGCGGTGAAGGATGGATGTGGAGGCTTGGACCGAAGGTCGAAGGATGGACCATGGACGGCTAGCACTTGGACATGTCAACAAGCAAGTGGACATGCGAGGATGGAGGTGAAGATGGTGTTAACCAAAGTCAAGTTGGTGATTGGACCAAGCCAAGGCAAGTGTGTGAGAACTTAGTAATTAAGCAGTCGAGGACAAGTGGGACACGCATCAACATCATGGAGGACGCGTAGTGGCTAAATGACTCCAAGTGGGTTTGGAGGTTTGGGATAAAAAAAACCACTGGCGGCAGGTTTGCTAGGTTTGGGCTTCAAAACCCAAAAGAGGATCTCGGGGCGACATGTGGCGTTATCAGAGAGCTTGCGTTGAGGCGAAACATCTTCATGAAGGGCTCATGGTTGTCCAATGCTTGTAATCTAATTTGGACCGTTTTGCCCTGTGGCTAAGTGGTTCAAGGAAATACTTAGGCATAATCTTGGAATGTGTAATAGTTCCATAAATAGGGATAGTGGCTGCCCACGACAGCCATCTCTCCCCCTAAGTTTATTTCCTTAGGCTAGCCAAGTTGTCATCGCTGAGTGAAGATTTATAGTAGAGAGGATGAGCACCTCTTTCTCTAGTTTTCCAAATTCTAAAGGGAGGATAAAGGGTGGAGGCTAGACTGACCTTGTAAAGATGTTCTCATGATCAATCAATCAATTTGTTCTTGGAAATATCGAGTTCAATCTGTCTCTGGTGTGGTTTTTGGAATTTCCTTTGGATTACTTTGATTTGTGGTTTTGGGGATACGTCATGTTGATCTTGTAATGCCATGACCCTCAAGGGACATACTCACCAACTGGTTTGAATAGATTTCCCACGAGCATCTAGAAACCAACTTTGGAGGAAAATAAAGAAAACCCTATTTTTGAGAGCCACTTCTTAGATCTACTTCGTTTCTTTGATCCTTAGGAGTCAAAACTTTGTAGATATTTTATTTTCATCAGGGAGAAGGTCTGTGCAAAATTTGGTTTCAGTTGAACTTGATTTGGTTGAGATTTGGATTTTTCCCTCTTGGCTCAGGGTGCAGTTAAGGAAAACTGGCCACGCCGGTTTTACTACTGAAACGGACCAAGCTAGTTCTCCAAACCGGCCAAGCTAGTTTTATTGTTGAAACCTGCCAGGCCAGTTTTTATGTTGCATGTTGTGACCTCGCTACGATTTCTGCGTTTTAGTTGCATTTTTGCTTCCATATAGTGTCTATGTTGTCTCTGATCTTTTATAGGTCATATGGTCACTAGTGGACCTATGTGATCTCCATTTGGGTTTTGAGAGCGCTTGGGGTTGTTGGGACATAGGCCAAATTCTCGGAGGAGAATTGTGAATTGGATCCCATTCACACCCCCTCCGTCCACCTCCCCTCTAGTGGCCTACTCGATCCTTCACTCCGTTCCATTCATGCTAGGAGATAGCAAGGGCATGTGCATGGTTATGGAAGACCTCAAGGAGTCTAGCGCAAGGGGAAGATGACTATAAGGAAAATGGACCTCAGCCCATTTAAGTTTGGATTTTAGTGTTTGATGATCAACATAACCATTTTGGACTAATGTATTTGCAAGTGTTTATTTTGTAGTCCAATAGGTTGCAAACATGACTTGGACGAAGGCGACATGGTGATCCGATGATCAACACCTCAAGCAAGACCTTATAAGAACAATAGAACACTTAAAAGACCAAGCAAAGTCCAAGCATAGAGAATGGAACCAAGCTGGACGTAAAGGTCGTGAAGAAACAAGGTAAAAGGAGCATTTCACGAGCTCTGGACCCTAATGATCAAGGGTCTAGATCATGGATCCACGGTTCAGATGCAAACCCTAGCTACAAGGTCATCTGGACCCTATGAATAGTGATCATTCGGACCATTGGCGAGCTCGGTCTGGAGGTGTCCAAAGAGGTTCTAGAGAGCGCCAAAGGCTCTAGACTTAGTCTAGTTGAGGGATCTAGAGCAATCAACAGTATGGTCCAGAGGCTAACCCCACATATCAACCACGGTGACGCGCGTAGCGGTCAGTTCAACGGTAGCATTGTCAGTGACCGTTGGAGGGAACCGGACTAAGGAAGAATGGTCTAGGCCCCCTCCCCTAAAGTCTGGTCCGGAGGTGCGCAGAAATGCCCTCCAAGGGGACCAACAGCTCTATTTGGTTGGGGGCTTATAAATACACCCATGGCCGACCAAATTGGTACAGTGAGAGCCCAAGGAATTGCTATATGAGTTCAAACTCAATTTTAGTTGTTCTAGCCACCAAAAGTGCTTAGTGAAATATTAGGTGATTAGCGTAAGTGCCTTTGTAAAGATGCTTCTGCACGGCCTTCTAGAGCCTATTGACCCCTAGGAGCAGGCGATCCACCAGAACCTCTGGGCACTTGTGGAAACCACCGTCATTCAATAGGTAGAGAGCTCCACGTCGCGACACCGACTCACGGCCTATCTCCCCACTGGGGGAATGGGGGCGCACCAGTCGAATTGCTCTATCCGCTCACCACTACAGTCACTGAGCATGGAATAGGAGGCCACAGCTGCACCATGGCCAGACCCGGCGCCCGCTCCACACCAACCACCTATGCGTGAACGCTCAGGCCGAACCGAGACGCTCACAGCGTCATCAACAATCAGCGTCAAGCCTGGCGTGACGATGATGTCCATCAAGGGGTGGTGAGAGTAGGCGGCATGGGCCCTAGTCGGACCATCGAGGGGAGCGAGGAAACGCACCCCAAGCATGGCCGCCGACCAGATGGCCGAAGTCCTAGCCTAGATGGCCCGGGACCACGGGCCTTTGGCCATCGCATCTAGAAAACATCGTTCACACAGCGCTTCCGACCGCCTACCAACATCGCCAAATACACCGAGGAAACGAATCCCGGTATATGGCTCGAAGACTTTTGGCTCGCCTACCAAGCCGGAGGAGTGGATGATGACCATTTCATCATTCAATACCTCCACATCTGCGTGGGGGAGCATATTCAAGCATGGCTCAAAATCCTCTCGTCTAAAAGCATCCGCGACTGGGCGGATCTCAAGAGGATCTTCATCGGGAATTTCCAGGGGATGTATGTCCATCCTAGGAATTCCTAGGACCTCAAGAGCTGCCAACATAAGCCCAATGAGTCCCTATAGGATTACGTCCATAGGTTCTCAAAATGATGCAACTCCCTTCCTAATGTCGTTGACCCGGACATCATTAGTCTGTTCCTCTCTGGGACAACCTGTGAGTCCTTGATCCACAAGCTCAGCTGTCTGAAGCCCAAGACCACCCATGACCTACTCAATGTCGCCATGAACCACACCTCCGGTGAGGAGGCGGTCGGAGCGGTTTTTAGTGGAGGCCGGGATAAGGGCAAGGCCAAGCGCGAGGACGAATACAAGGGCCCCTCCATGCAAAGGGGTGAAAAGAACAAGAAGGATCAGCGTCGATCGGCCAACTCCGTTTTGGTCATCATGGCTGATCGCGCAGGCAAGCAACCCCAACAGGGCTAGCCCGACCACTTCAACAAGCTCATGGAGAGTACATGCACCAACCTCACCTACCCCATCAAGCACCTCTACAAGGACTGCAAACTCCTCAAGCGCTTTCTGCGATAGGTCGGTGGATCAAAAGAAGGAAAGGGCAAGGAGGCAGCGGCCAAGAAAGGAGGCGTGGCGGGCAAGGATGGGGTTGGCTTTCCCGATCTCGAGGAATGTCTCATGATCTTTGGGGGATCTGATGCCATCTACTCCAAGTGCTAGCACAAAGTGCGCTATAGAGAGGCATGCATCGCCGAAACGGCCATCCCCTCCTTCCTTAGCGGGTTAGAATCTCTGATCACCTTTGATCAGAGGGACCACCCTTCCCACATCGCTAGACCAGGTTGCTACCTGCTCATCATCGACCCCATTTTCCTCAAGAAGCGCCTCACCAAGGTGCTGATGGACGGAGGCAGCAGCCTCAACATCCTCTACGATGACACCCTTGACGCCATGCGCATCCCTCGGTCGGAGCTCCACCCAGTAAGCTCTCCCTTCCATGGCACGATCTCGGCGATGCAGGCAAACCCGCTCGAGAAGATCAACCTGCCCGTCATGTTTGGTGACCAAGCCAACTTCCGCTTGGAGGTCCTCACCTTCAAGATGGTGGACTTCCTAGGGTCCTACCATGCCATCTTGGGGCGGCCATGCTACGCCAAGTTCATGGCAATCCCCAACTACACCTACCTCAAATTGAAGATGTCAGGACCAAACGACGTCATCATTGTGGGTAGCACCTTTTCGCATGCCTACACATGCGACCGCGAGCATTACAAGCTCGCCACTACCATCATCAACTCAGTTGAGCTCCCTTAGGTCAGAAATTCATCGACCACGGCGCCCCAAGAGTGAAGGCCTTCAACAGAGACTGAGCCATGGAGGCTCAGCAGGACGCGGTCGACCGGCTCGAGGAGGCTCGTGAAATGACCGTCATTCGCTCCGCTCACTACCAACAAACTCTATGTAGGTCCCTATACGATGACCGAGGTGATCCAACCGGGCACCTACCAACTGAAGGACGACAATGGCAATGTTCTCACCAACACTTGGAACATTGAACAGTTACGTCGTTTCTTCCCCTAAAACTTGGTCTTACCATTTTTTCTTCATTCAATGTTTGCTCCTACAAGCACCCTAGCCCAAGCACTCTCGGCCTGGGTAACTCAGGGGCTCCACGAGGGTACAATACCACCTCTCTTTTTTACTATCGTATAGTAAATACTTCTCACCCGAACTAAAGGGTAGTCCGTTCCTTTAATTACCCTACATAACTTTGTTTTAAACTCCCGACCGATCACACCTTGCCATGACCTACGGTTATGAGCAGCTAAGCCTCATGGGCCATGCCCGGGTTCTTAAGGTTGCAGCCTACGGGTCAAACGGGCAGGTGCAAAAAAGAAAGGATAAAAAACAAAGCTATGCTAGGGTAAAAACAAAGAACCGATGGGACATGCTTCCCCTTATGAGTGATTCTATCACAAAATGAAACTAAAGTATTCATGACAAAAAATTGTTCACACAGGGACACCCCCATGAACTTATCATTTACATTTACTAACTATTTCTACTCTAAAAACTATTATGGCCGCCCAGTGGCATCGGCTGACGGCATGGTCGATATGGATAAGGGCTACTCACTTGGCGATGGGACGATGTTCGGCTTGGTCGGAGGCGGGACGATGCCCATTCCGACCCAGCTCCACTCCATCCATAGGCTGGATGACGTCTTCCTAGTGCATGCCTTCAGACACACTTGCATGATGAGCCTCCATCACCCACTACGTGGACACTTGCTCGGCAACCATCTGTGTGTATGGCACCAAGCTCTCCCTAAGCGCATGGATGGCATCCGCGCTCTAGCTATCGGCGTACCCTCTATAGATGGCGAAAAAGTCCAGGTCTGGGTGGTGCATCGCCACTAAGGTCAACATCCCCAATGTCCCATAGAACATCCCATCAAAGATGAGTGCCCAAACCTCATTAGGGACCTCCGCCAGCTAGACGGTGGGCGTACTAGTGCTCAGCGCCGACCCAAACACCTCAGAAATGACCACCTGGGCAATGTTACGGATCTAGTCAAGCTCCCCCTTGAGAGCATGTTGCTCTTCGAGGGACATGGCTAGTGCCTCTGTGCTCTGACCAATTGCCTCCTTAACTGTCTCCAGCTCTCGCTACAGAGAACCAATTTTTCTGCCCAGTTCTAGAAAAAGGGCGACAAGTTCATAAGCAAAGGAAAGAAAAACCAAGACATCAACCAAAGGTGGAACATATACATACCGAGATGAGTGCCTTCGAGGATGGAGAGCCCTTCCTCTTACGGGGGGACCTTCTCGAGCAGTAGGGCATTCGACTCCCCCACCCCAAGCACCTGCCCCCAGAGCACGAGCACTTCTCGATCAGCCTCTGACTGGGCCTTCCGCTCTATCTCTAGAGCCTCCATGGACTTCTGAAGCACCACCTCAGTCTTTGCTAGATGGACCTTTGCTACATCGAGTCCCCGCTCGGTAGCAGTCACCCATTCCGCCACGAGCAGTTTCACCACCCGCACTCCCATTGCCTTGGTCGCCCGGTCTTGGGACTCACGGTAGGTAGATTCCAGCAGGCGCTCAAGCTCATCAACCTGCCATGACATCACGGCTTCTCGCTCCATCCAACCATGTTCCTTCCGACCGCCTGCCAACATCGCCAAATACACCGAGGAAACGAATCCCGGTATATGGCTCAAAGACTTTTGGCTCGCCTACCAAGCCGGAGGAGTGGATGATGACCATTTCATCATTCAATACCTCCCCATCTGCGTGGGGGAGCATATTCGAGCATGGCTCAAATTCCTCCCATCTAAAAGCATCCGCGACTGGGCGGATCTCAAGAGGATCTTCATCGGGAATTTCCAGGGGACGTATGTCCATCCTAGGAATTCCTAGGACCTCAAGAGCTGCCAACATAAGCCCAATGAGTCCCTATAGGATTATGTCCATAGGTTCTCAAAATGATGCAACTCCCTTCCTAATGTCGTTGACCCGGACATCATCAGTCTGTTCCTCTCTGGGACAACCTGTGAGTCCTTGATCCACAAGCTCAGCTGTCTGAAACCCAAGACCACCCATGACCTACTCAATGTCGCCATGAACCACACCTCCGGTGAGGAGGCGGTCGGAGCGGTTTTTAGTGGAGGCCGGGATAAGGGCAAGGCCAAGCGCGAGGACGAATACAAGGGCCCCTCCATGCAAAGGGGTGAAAAGAACAAGAAGGATCGGCGTCGATCGGCCAACTCTGTTTTGGTCATCATGGCTGATCGCGCGGGCAAGCAACCCCAGCAGGGCTAGCCCGACCACTTCAACAAGCTCATGGAGAGTACATGCACCAACCTCACCTACCCCATCAAGCACCTCTACAAGGACTGCAAACTCCTCAAGCGCTTTCTGCGATAGGTCGGTGGATCAAAAGAAGGAAAGGGCAAGGAGGCAGCGGCCAAGAAAGGAGGCGTGGCGGGCAAGGATGGGGTTGGCTTTCCCGATCTCGAGGAATGTCTCATGATCTTTGGGGGATCTGATGCCATCTACTCCAAGTGCTAGCACAAAGTGCGCTATAGAGAGGCATGCGTCGCCGAAACGGCCATCCCCTCCTTCCTTAGCGGGTTAGAATCTCTGATCACCTTTGATCAGAGGGACCACCCTTCCCACATCGCTAGACCAGGTTGCTACCCGCTCATCATCGACCCCATTTTCCTCAAGAAGCGCCTCACCAAGGTGCTGATGGACGGAGGCAGCAGCTTCAACATCCTCTACGATGACACCCTTGACGCCATGCGCATCCCTCGGTCGGAGCTCCACCCAGTAAGCTCTCCCTTCCATGGCACGATCTCGGCGATGCAGGCAAACCCGCTCGAGAAGATCAACCTGCCCGTCATGTTTGGTGACCAAGCCAACTTCTGCTTGGAGGTCCTCACCTTCAAGATGGTGGACTTCCTAGGGTCCTACCATGCCATCTTGGGGCAGCCATGCTACGCCAAGTTCATGGCAATCCCCAACTACACCTACCTCAAATTGAAGATGTTAGGACCGAACGACGTCATCATTGTGGGTAGCACCTTTTCGCATGCCTACACATGCGACCGCGAGCATTACGAGCTCGCCACTACCATCATCAACTCAGTTGAGCTCCCTTAGGTCAGAAATTCATCGACCACGGCGCCCCAAGAGTGAAGGCCTTCAACAGAGACTGAGCCATGGAGGCTCAGCAGGACGCGGTCGACCGGCTCGAGGAGGCTCGTGAAATGACCGTCATTCGCTCCGCTCACTACCAACAAACTCTATGTAGGTCCCTATACGATGACCGAGGTGATCCAACCGGGCACCTACCAACTGAAGGACGACAATGGCAATGTTCTCACCAACACTTGGAACATTGAACAGTTATGTCGTTTCTTCCCCTAAAACTTGGTCTTACCATTTTTTCTTCATTCAATGTTTGCTCCTACAAGCACCCTAGCCCAAGCACTCTCGGCCTGGGTAACTCAGGGGCTCCACGAGGGTACAATACCACCTCTCTTTTTTACTATCGTATAGTAAATACTTCTCACCCGAATTAAAGGGTAGTCCGTTCCTTTAATTACCCTACATAACTTTGTTTTAAACTCCCGACCGATCACACCTTGCCACGACCTACGGTTATGAGCAGCTAAGCCTCATGGGCCATGCCCGGGTTCTTAAGGTTGCAGCCTACGGGTCAAACGGGTAGGTGCAAAAAAGAAAGGATAAAAAACAAAGCTATGCTAGGGTAAAAACAAAGAACCGATGGGACATGCTTCCCCTTATGAGTGATTCTATCACAAAATGAAACTAAAGTATTCATGACAAAAAATTGTTCACACAGGGACACCCCCACGAACTTATCATTTACATTTACTAACTATTTCTACTCTAAAAACTATTATGGCCGCCCAGTGGCATCGGCTGACGGCATGGTCGATATGGATAAGGGCTACTCACTTGGCGATGGGACGATGTTCGGCTTGGTCGGAGGCGGGACGATGCCCATTCCGACCCAGCTCCACTCCATCCATAGGCTGGATGACGTCTTCCTAGTGCATGCCTTCAGACACACTTGCATGATGAGCCTCCATCACCCACTACGTGGACACTTGCTCGGCAACCATCTGTGTGTATGGCACCAAGCTCTCCCTAAGCGCATGGATGGCATCCGCGCTCTAGCTATCGGCGTACCCTCTATAGATGGCGAAAAAGTCCAGGTCTGGGTGGTGCATCGCCACTAAGGTCAACATCCCCGATGTCCCATAGAACATCCCATCAAAGATGAGTGCCCAAACCTCATTAGGGACCTCCGCCAGCTAGACGGTGGGCGTACTAGTGCTCAGCGCCGACCCAAACACCTCAGAAATGACCACCTGGGCAATGTTACGGATCTAGTCAAGCTCCCCCTCGAGAGCATGTTGCTCTTCGAGGGACATGGCTAGTGCCTCTGTGCTCTGACCAATTGCCTCCTTAACTGTCTCCAGCTCTCGCTACACAGAACCAATTTTTCTGCCCAGTTCTAGAAAAAGGGCGACAAGTTCATAAGCAAAGGAAAGAAAAACCAAGACATCAACCAAAGGTGGAACATATACATACCGAGATGAGTGCCTTCGAGGATGGAGAGCCCTTCCTCTTACGGGGGGACCTTCTCGAGCAGTAGGGCATTCGACTCCCCCACCCCAAGCACCTGCCCCCAGAGCACGAGCACTTCTCGATCAGCCTCTGACTGGGCCTTCCGCTCTATCTCTAGAGCCTCCAAGGACTTCTGAAGCACCGCCTCAGTCTTTGCCAGATGGACCTTTGCTACATCGAGTCCCCGCTCGGTAGCAGTCACCCATTCCGCCACGAGCAGTTTCACCACCCGCACTCCCATTGCCTTGGTCGCCCGGTCTTGGGACTCACGGTAGGTAGATTCCAGCAGGCGCTCAAGCTCATCAACCTGCCATGACATCACGGCTTCTCGCTCCATCCAACCATGTTCCTTCCGACCGCCTGCCAACATCGCCAAATACACCGAGGAAACGAATCCCGGTATATGGCTCAAAGACTTTTGGCTCGCCTACCAAGCCGGAGGAGTGGATGATGACCATTTCATCATTCAATACCTCCCCATCTGCGTGGGGGAGCATATTCGAGCATGGCTCAAATTCCTCCCGTCTAAAAGCATCCGCGACTGGGCGGATCTCAAGAGGATCTTCATCGGGAATTTCCAGGGGACGTATGTCCATCCTAGGAATTCCTAGGACCTCAAGAGCTGCCAACATAAGCCCAATGAGTCCCTATAGGATTACGTCCATAGGTTCTCAAAATGATGCAACTCCCTTCCTAATGTCGTTGACCCGGACATCATCAGTCTGTTCCTCTCTGGGACAACCTGTGAGTCCTTGATCCACAAGCTCAGCTGTCTGAAACCCAAGACCACCCATGACCTGCTCAATGTCGCCATGAACCACACCTCCGGTGAGGAGGCGGTCGGAGCGGTTTTTAGTGGAGGCCGGGATAAGGGCAAGGCCAAGCGCGAGGACGAATACAAGGGCCCCTCCATGCAAAGGGGTGAAAAGAACAAGAAGGATCGGCGTCGATCGGCCAACTCTGTTTTGGTCATCATGGCTGATCGCGCGGGCAAGCAACCCCAGCAGGGCTAGCCCGACCACTTCAACAAGCTCATGGAGAGTACATGCACCAACCTCACCTACCCCATCAAGCACCTCTACAAGGACTACAAACTCCTCAAGCGCTTTCTGCGATAGGTCGGTGGATCAAAAGAAGGAAAGGGCAAGGAGGCAGCGGCCAAGAAAGGAGGCGTGGCGGGCAAGGATGGGGTTGGCTTTCCCGATCTCGAGGAATGTCTCATGATCTTTGGGGGATCTGATGCCATCTACTCCAAGTGCTAGCACAAAGTGCGCTATAGAGAGGCATGCGTCGCCGAAACGGCCATCCCCTCCTTCCTTAGCGGGTTAGAATCTCTGATCACCTTTGATCAGAGGGACCACCCTTCCCACATCGCTAGACCAGGTTGCTACCCGCTCATCATCGACCCCATTTTCCTCAAGAAGCGCCTCACCAAGGTGCTGATGGACGGAGGCAGCAGCCTCAACATCCTCTACGATGACACCCTTGACGCCATGCGCATCCCTCGGTCGGAGCTCCACCCAGTAAGCTCTCCCTTCCATGGCACGATCTCGGCGATGCAGGCAAACCCGCTCGAGAAGATCAACCTGCCCGTCATGTTTAGTGACCAAGCCAACTTCCGCTTGGAGGTCCTCACCTTCAAGATGGTGGACTTCCTAGGGTCCTACCATGCCATCTTGGGGCGGCCATGCTACGCCAAGTTCATGGCAATCCCCAACTACACCTACCTCAAATTGAAGATGTCAGGACCGAACGACGTCCTCATTGTGGGTAGCACCTTTTCGCATGCCTACACATGCGACCGCGAGCATTACGAGCTCGCCACTACCATCATCAACTCAGTTGAGCTCCCTTAGGTCAGAAATTCATCGACCACGGCGCCCCAAGAGTGAAGGCCTTCAACAGAGACTGAGCCATGGAGGCTCAGCAGGACGCGGTCGACCGGCTCGAGGAGGCTTGTGAAATGACCGTCATTCGCTCCGCTCACTACCAACAAACTCTATGTAGGTCCCTATACGATGACCGAGGTGATCCAACCGGGCACCTACCAACTGAAGGATGACAATGGTAATGTTCTCACCAACACTTGGAACATTGAACAGTTACGTCGTTTCTTCCCCTAAAACTTGGTCTTACCATTTTTTCTTGATTCAATGTTTGCTCCTACAAGCACCCCAGCCCAAGCACTCTCGGCCTGGGTAACTCAGGGGCTCCACGAGGTACAATACCACCTCTCTTTTTTACTATCGTATAGTAAATACTTCTCACCCGAACTAAAGGGTAGTCCGTTCCTTTAATTACCCTACATAACTTTGTTTTAAACTCCCGACCGATCACACCTTGCCACGACCTATGGTTATGAGCAGCTAAGCTTCATGGGCCATGCCCGGGTTCTTAAGGTTGCAGCCTATGGGTCAAACGGGCAGGTGCAAAAAAGAAAGGATAAAAAACAAAGCTATGCTAGGGTAAAAACAAAGAACCGTTGGGACATGCTTCCCCTTATGAGTGATTCTATCACAAAATGAAACTAAAGTATTCATGACAAAAAATTGTTCACACAGGGACACCCCCACGAACTTATCATTTACATTTACTAACTATTTCTACTCTAAAAACTATTATGGCCGCCCAGCGGCATCGGCTGACGGCATGGTCGACAAGGATAAGGGCTACTCACTTGGCGATGGGACGATGTTCGGCTTGGTCGGAGGCGGGATGATGCCCATTCTGACCCAGCTCCACTCCATCCATAGGCTAGATGACGTCTTCCTGGTGCACGCCTTCAGACACACTTGCATGATGAGCCTCCATCACCCACTGCGTGGACACTTGCTCGGCAACCATCTGTGTGTATGGCACCAAGCTCTCCCTAAGCGCATGGATGGCATCCGCGCTCTAGCTGTCGCCGTACCCTCTATAGATGGTGAAAAAGTCCAGGTCTGGGTGGTGCATCGCCACTAAGGTCAACATCCCCGATGTCCCATAGAACATCCCATCAAAGATGAGCGCCCAAACCTCATTAGGGACCTCCGCCAGCTAGACGGTGGGCGTACTAGTGCTCAGCGCCGACCCAAACACCTCAGAAATGACCACCTGGGCAATGTTACGAATCTAGTCAAGCTCCCCCTCGAGAGCATGTTGCTCTTCGAGGGACATGGCTAGTGCCTCTGTGCTCTGACCAATTGCCTCCTTAACTGTCTCCAGCTCTCACTACAGAGAACCAATTTTTCTGCCCAGTTCTAGAAAAAGGGCGACAAGTTCATAAGCAAAGGAAAGAAAAACCAAGACATCAACCAAAGGTGGAACATATACATACCGAGATGAGTGCCTTCGAGGATGGAGAGCCCTTCCTCTTACGGGGGGACCTTCTCGAGCAGTAGGGCATTCGACTCCTCCACCCCAAGCACCTACCCCCAGAGCACGAGCACTTCTCGATCAGCCTCTAACTGGGCCTTCCGCTCTATCTCTAGAGCCTCCAAGGACTTCTGAAGCACCGCCTCAGTCTTCGCCAGATGGACCTTTGCTGCATCAAGTCCCCGCTCGGTAGCAGTCACCCATTCCGCCACGAGCAGTTTCACCACCCGCACTCCCATTGCCTTGGTCGCCCAGTCTTGGGACTCACGGTAGGCAGATTCCAGCAGGCGCTCAAGCTCATCAACCTGCCATGACATCGCGGCTTCTCGCTCCATCCAACCATGTTCCTCCCGAAGGAAATGGGACTTGTGGATTGATGTTGCCTCTAACTCCTATAAAGCGAGAAGCAACCACGCTGACACAACCAGCGGAAGACCAAGGAGTTGAGGACAAACACTAAAAACATAGAAGGCTTACCTTGGCGATGTGCGGCAGGTCAACGGAGACTGCCTGATGGACAAGCTCAACCCGCTCTAAGGCCTCCTAGAGCTTCACCTTGGTTTGGGCGAGATCAAACCCCATCGACAGTCCTCTCTCCTCCAGGAAGTGCCAGAGCGCCACCTCCTGCCCATCGCGAAGGACGAACAGAGCCTTCCTTAGGTCACTCGGGAAGGGCCACACTAGCTCACTAGAAGATCCAGCTGCTTCAACATCGTGCGATGACTGGACCACTGCCAGCTCCTATGATGGCGGGATGGCCAACGGCTCCACCCTAGCACCTGCCTCGCCAGAGCAAGGGACCTCCACTATCTCAACTCCGTGGCCCGCCGGTGAATGTTCTACCTCTGACCTGGTCGTGTCTCCTCCTGACCCCTCCAGCTCTGACTAGGAGGGTGACCCATGTGTACCTCCGCCGGGTGAGGCAGGGAGCCCGGTCTCCCTCCTCTCTTTCGTCGTGGCTGTCGGGGGAGGGATCGCAAGGGTCACCTCTGACCCAACCTCTGTTGTTGCCATGGGGATCACCGCCATCGCCATTGCCGCCATACTCATGACCAGCTAGGAGGGCGCAACCCCTAGAAGGGAAGGTCGCACTGCCACCAGTCTGCTTTCCCCGCTGCTCATCGTGACTCGCTATAGGCTGGGACTCCACTCCTCCCGCATGGGACGCAGCGCGATGCCCAGTCCCATAAGTCCTAGGCCACTATCAAATAAGTATAGGTCAGTCACACTCAAAAAACTCAACTATGAGATCAAAAGTAACATAGGTACATACCTAGACGAAAGGGGCTGGGCCCTAAAGCCCTGACCCGCTGGCAATGAGCCTGCTAAACGAGGACCACCCATGGGTCATGACCTGCACCCCCTCGTATCAACCGAGGGAGGAGTCGACCCGACTGGTTCCTGATCGGCCCACAAATGGCCATGACCATCGGCTCATGGCGCACCCACCGGAGCAACTGGCGGGGCACCTCCCTATTGTGGCTCGCACACATGCGCCGACCCCAAAGATGTGGGGGTACGAGCATGCTTCTTTGACTAGCCGGCGTGCCCTGCCATGCTCGAAGTAGGAGGGTGTGGGGCCAACGAAGCCTCTAAAGGGCACGGCGACCGCGCCCACTCCGAGCTTGCAGCGCGCTTCCTTGACGTGCGAACATCATCGTGCCTCTCCACATCCCACCCACCGCTAACGGACACACCCGCAGGCTTGTGACGCTCCACCGACATGGCAATGACACCCTGGTCTTTGTCATCCTCAGAGGTGCTTGCGTTGCCACCCATCTCAGTGGGCTCCTTCGACTCAAGCTTCCGCCTCCGTGTCACTCTAGTTTTCACCATCCTGCACTCACTGGGCAATCTCCTTCTCCTTCTTGTGCCTCCTTCGAGCCTTCTCAGCTCTCTTCTTCTTTTTGGCAGCCACTACTTCCTTCAAGGTAGCTTCTCGAGCCATGCCCTTCGGTCCCCTTGGAAGATGTGGCCGAGATTTGTAATCGACGAGTCCCTATGAAACGGACAACTCAAAGTCAAAACAAAGGAGAGCAAGAGAAAAAAAGGTCACAGAATAAGGAGAGGGGAGCATACCAGAGTGGATGGCTTCATGGCATGGGGGTCCATGCTTTCCTTCAAGGGACTCCTTATCCCTCAGTTGCAGCACCTGGCCGAGTCAGCTCCAGACCTCATCCTTTGCCAACTCCTTCGATCACATCTGTTGGGCCAGAGTAGTTCCACATCGGCCGCCTCCTCACCACCAGTGGGTGACTCGACAGCAAAAGAAGGTGTGGAACACCCATAGCCCATCAAGGCCATGCTGCACCAGCTTCTGGAGCTCTGCCTCGATGACCTCTAGCTTGTTCTGTCGACTGGAGGACCCCCACAACTAGCTCTCCCACCTCTCCAGCCTTCTCTGCACCTCCATTGGGTTCCCAATGTAGAACCACTCCCCATGCCACCCCCGATTGGAGTCATAGGGGGAGTACACGGGGTAGGAGCCTGATGGCCTTGGCTTCTTCTGTAAGGTGAAGCCCCCAATTGGCGTGGTCCTAGGTGGCTTCACCTCCGATAGGGCTCACCCAGTGAAGATCCATTATAATAGATCCACGTGTGGCTCCATCCCGAGGAAGGCCTCGCAGACGGTGACAAAACTAGCAATGTGTAGCACCCCAGTCGGATTGAGGTACTTCAACTCTAGGCCCCACTCATTGAGGAGCTCGCGCAAGAACCAGTGCGTAGGATATCCTAGCCCATGCTCATGGAAGGCGAGGAAGGAGACAACCTCATCGGTGTGAGGTCACGGAACAGCTTCCCCCTGGCACTGGAGCCCTCCAGTGCGCCACCTCATTCTGCGGAAGCAACCCCTTCTCGATGAAGGCGACCTAGCACTGCTTCATCTACATTGGATGGCCTCTAGTTCGACATCTCGCTCTGAATTCATGAACAAATCTATGAGTTCTCCTCTCCCTCACTTTACCCTCTCTCTCTCTCTCTCTCTCTCTAGAAACTACCATGGCGCATGAACTGCTCTTGGCAAGAAGGATGGAGGAGGAGAGGCGGTAGATGGAGAAAGGCGAAGGAATGGGATGAAAACCCTCTCCCTTCCCTTATTTAAATGCGAATAGGCATGTGATGGGACGCGTCCTAACTGATGGGATGCACCCTATACAATGAAACATCACCCAGTTAAAGCGGGACTGTGGCCTGGGTTGGGCCCACCACTACCACAACCCAGACACAGGAAACAAGGTGCAATTGCAATGCAAAATGACCCTCCGCCTTCCCAGGCACGGTTTCGAAGGGCCCACCAATAGGATCTCATTGAGGAGAGACCAACGGGCTACCTAAGTTGATCGGATGGCTCAGGCGACTGCCGAGAAATAGGTAAGGGGCAGTGGGATGCCCCATGCAGGGCTATGCCAACTCTATCACTAATGACTGGACATGGATCCCCATTCGGACATATCCGATAAGAGCTCATCAAACCCATCACTCAAGTCATCAAGGTAGCTTTACCAAACATTCTTACTTTACTTTCTGATGCGTAATCATTCATTCATCCATTCTCATACATGCATTCACACATGCATTCATACAATCATTCATTCATCCCATACATCCAAAGCATTGCATATGCAATTAATGCATCACAACGCTTCGTGTTGTATCACGAAGCAGGTAGTTGCCTCATTCAACATGAGCAACGACCGACCGGGGTTTGAAGGCTAGCCTATGGAGGGCTCAAGGCCACCTCATGTCAAACAAAGCTAGGGGAGAAAATGCAGATGAGCCCCAGCAGCCCTCGCCTGATATGCTCAGAAGCAGATAGGGTCATCTCGACCTTCTTGTTTGATCCTAACCTCGAGCCATGCCCATAGAATCTCCATCGAGGGGAGGCCAGTGGGCCACCTGAGTTGGTCTCTAAAATGACCTAGGCATCTACCGAGAGGCAGGTTAAGGAGCAGTGGAATGCCACATGAGGGCTATGCCAAACCCTGTTATGAATGAAGGACCCGGATTCCGCTCGAACGCACCCGTTAGTGAGCTCACCGAGCGCGTCACTCAAGTCATTGAGGCAAGCGACGTTAGCTCAGCCCCTCCAGTTGCAAAAACCATGGACAGGGTAACGCACGGAACTAGACCAACCCGTACCAAACCCAATAGGGCTCAGGGGCTCAGGTCGCCCGATGATAACTTAGGAAATCAACCGACCGCGTAGGTCACAGGTGGGACAAACATGGGTGAACACCCCGAACGACAAAAACATAGGAGTCTATGGCCCTAGGAAAGAGTACCAATATACTCAGCCTCCAAATGACTCACCAGTCAGACATAGGCTCAAGGGCTACACCCACTGGGTGCGCTCGAGCGCACCTACTGGCAAAACAAAAATCTCCTAGATGATTCTTCCCAAATCGCCCAGGGGCTCGAGGGCTCCTGTCAGGTTCATAAACCCAGGGTCCCTATTGGGCCCGCTTCCTAGCAAAAGCTCAGCCTAGGTAGATGGCCTTACGAACAACGCACAACTCCTGGGCTGGCCTAGATACCTAACGACAGGCTAGGAAGAGTGATCTTGTCTCCTGACCAGAAGCATGGCCAAGGAGGGAACGACGCTCGCTTCTGACTCTAACTCCGCCTCTCCGACTAGAAGGCCTGGCTAAGGAGGGAATGACGCTCGCTTCTGACTCTAACCTGCTTCTTCGTCGAGAAGGCCTGGCCAAGGAGGGGACAATGCTCGCTTCCTACTCTGACCCGCCTCTTCAACTAGAAGGCCTGGCCAAGGAGGGGACAATGCTTGCTTCTGACTCTGACACGCCTCTCCGACCGAAAAGGCCTGGCCAAGGAGGGGCGACGCTCGCTTCCGACTCTGACCCGCTTCTCTGACTAGGAATACACCGAACCTCTACTTATGGCTCTTCTCCAACCGACATGGTAGGAGCCAACTGGGAACGAATTAGGCCAGGGATGCCCGCTTGGTGAGGACCCAAGAAATCATGCGGAGCAGATAAGGTAAGTCGCTCAAGTCAACCGCAATTTCGAGGACCGTACCCTGCACACCTGCAGGACAGTACTATCAATCCATGCCAGAAGGGTACTTTGCAGCCTTCCAGACATGTCAGAACACAAATAGTGTTGTAGGCGCCGACATTTGTCCTACAGTATGGTAGGCGCCAACATTTGCCATACCAGAAGAACACGATGGAGCCTGCCACATGCATCTAGGCATCAATAGTATTAGGGCACCAACAAACTATCTTGTACCCAATGGCGTGCGTAACAAGACTAGAGCACACACTCTCTCTCTCTCTTGAACTTGTAAGGCCATCCTCCTTCATCTATAAAAGCGGATGTGCTCTCTCCCAAAAGACTGACGGTTCATTCTGACTCTCTCTCTGCTAGTTTTAGACATTCTGAGTACTTGAACAGCTTCATGGCTCTAGAACTCTAAAGCTACACAGAGCATACGTTCCAATACTTAATGCACATAGGAGCTCCCATCACTCTCAGCCCTTCAGTCTAGAGTCCGACCAGACCTCTAAGACCCCCCATCTTACTCCCACTCATTTGTAACCCCACAGCAAACTTCGAGCACCTAGGGCTCAGGAATAAAGTCACCGACCGACTCAAACTAGGACATAGGGCACATTGCCTGAACCTGTATAAACTCTGTGTCATTGAGTGCTAGGCCACATCCGATCACAACGTATGGCAAAACAATAAATATTTACTTGTTGGTCACTTTTCGCACCCACACTACTGGCACATGTGTTGTGTTGACATTGGATCACGTGTCACTTCTTTATTAGACCACGTGTCATATTATTATTGGTCCACATGTCCATTTCTTATTTGACCATGCGTCATGATGTTGTCTGTCCACATGTCGTATTTCTATACGTCCACGTGGCTTGATGATTTCCTTCCAAATGTCGGATTTTTAATAACCCACATGTTGTGCCCTGGCCAATTCACATGTCATGCACTAGTTGGTCCACGTGTCGCATTTTTATTTGATCACATGGCCTGTCCTGGTTCTACCATGTGCAGGAATAATTACATCAGAAAAGTAATTTGAGATCATCACTACTACACAAATTGACAACATAATTATTAAAGCTAGCAATCGAATACCAACAATTGACATTTCACACCTTAGCAGCAAGCCACTGATAGAGTATCACCACAACAAACCATCACATGAGTCCACACAATAGACCACAAATGTTCACCGCATCAAGCCATAGGAGTTGAAGACTGAGAGTTAATTACCTGGAGAGCTTTAGCGCATGACTTGCTTGTAGAGCCTATTGTACTCCTATTGACGTTTCTTGAATTCCTCAAACTCCCTTTCAGACTCCTCTATCTTCCTCTTCAGTTCATCCACTAGTTTGACGAGGGTAGCGGTACTTTCTTGTTCACCAGCAAGCTCCTCCCAAAGTGTCATCTCCGTCGATGTCTCTATTTAGGTGGAGCTTCTCAGGATACCAGCATTCTTCAAAAAAAGGTTTTCCTGCTTGCCTAGGGAGGGGGGCTTACCCTAGTAGAGGCAAAGGACCTTAGAAACAATATTAGCACTAGCCATTGGTTACTGCCCATCAGCAACAGGTTCTGCTTACATAGCTTCCTATGAAATTCAATCAGTAAAACATTAGGTTATAGATAGTGGAAGAGGACTTTAATTGAAAACCCAAGAGATTAATTTATGACAAGTAATGCATTAGACTTCATTAGCCTATTGCTGATAGAGATTACATAAGCACAATGCTTAGGTCCTTTTGCAGCCTACTGCCAATTGAGATTACATAAGCACAATGTACAGGTACCATATTGATTGGTGTAAAATTGCAACTACAAAATTAAATGACATTGCCACATTAGGCTCCTACTGTGTTTCCTTCTTTTATGGCAATGGGTTCAGTAGATTTCAAGGAAAGCAAATGAAGGTACTTACAACTATTGCTCTTGTAGCATCACTCAGGCCCTTTTTGTACTGGTATGGAAGTCCTTGAAAACTTCCACAACATTAACATCTTCATTAGGTCGACCATGTTGTTCAAGCCTTGGATCATCATGTTGTTCATCAAGTCCTTGATCATGTTCTATGACCTTCCTCTTGTTCTCCTTCTATTCACATTGCACATGAGTTTCTAGTTATATTTATACAAAGGCAAGAGTAACAATAAAACACAACCATCACTTATAAATGTTTGCAGTTGGACAACATAGGAGCAAGATCCTATAGACTGGTGGTACTTCACTTTTGCATAGTTTCGCTTATTTGTCTCAGATGTTTCCTATAGCTTCATTTGTGTTAGACTACAGCACAAATAGACCATAGCAAGACTAGACAGGAAATAGATGGGTTCACACACACCTTGTTCTTAGCACTAGACCAAGTCTTGACAAGTTCACACCACTGTGCATCGCTCATGGATGGGATAGGAGAGGTCGTATGAATCTAATCAGTAGGGATGCAATTGAAGTATGTTTGCTTCAACCTATAGTGTGCCAGCCATACCCCAGACTGTAATACATTCCAGCAAGCTTCTTGTGTTGGTGGGTGAGCCTTGTCAATGTCTAGCCTTGACTACATGCAATAGTGTGAATGAAAAGTAAATCCATTAAAGTTGCTCAAAGTAGAGTTGAATGTCAAGAGACGATACCCATACATATAGTTAGCCTCTCCACAAAATTTTTATAATTGACAACACCAAAGGGCTTCTTATAATGTTTCCAATGCATCAAAATTGGTATTTGATGCCTGACTACTACACCTACCTCTAAGGCAAACATGGTAGCTTGTACTGGATCATGTGGCCTTTTGTTCCCCTCGGCAACAGAGATGGGCATCCTCAATCCTCCCATTGATTTGCTCATTTTGTCAAGCAAAATTCCATGAGTTCAAGGCCTCGGCTTCCTCACACTTCTTGCTAATTATACTACAAAGTTTTCATACATTCAGATTGTTAGAAAAGTAACATGGATATCAAATAGCTAGTGCAAATTATTTGATAGACATCTGTAAGGTAATACCAACCTAGGCAACTTTCATTTTTCTATAGGTGGATGGAGACAGGAGTTTGCTTAGAGGGTCCTCTTTGGCATGGCTATCATCATCTGGCCGTGGGCAGTTTCATAGGGCTAGGTAGCTCAAAGGGATCCTCTTTGTCATGGCTATCATCATCTGGCTATGGGCAGTCTCTCACATGACTAGGTAGGATGTCGTCCCAACAAATGTCTCCAGTCAATTCATGAAGTTTGAATTGATCCCTAGGTACTGGTGTCCATGGTGATAGAGAATTATGTTCACCTACTACTGATACCTCCACCCTTTTGCCAGCAGTAGCCCTTCGAGTACAAACTTCATGAGCAAACTCTCATAGTCATGTTGAATTCACTCGCTTGGAGTGCCTTCACCCAGGACTCATGGCAGCACAACCTTTTGTCCTGCTAGCAGAGCCTCCTCTATGGCCCCTTTGACCTAGACACTAAAATTGGAGAAACAAACTTAAGCAGCAAGCATGTACAAACTGCGTTGCTATCCAAAACATATAGCATTGCATTGCTACCTACCCCCCTCCAAACTAAATACAAGATAGAACAAGCACCTCAATTGCTAGAGGTACTGGCTCATCTTCTAAATCTAAATCTGTTTCATTTGTAACATCAAATCCCTCAACTACCTTCCCTGGTTCAGGGATATATTCCAAATCTTCACCATGTCTACCCTTTGTGCTTGACTTTTCTGCCTTTGGAGACATAGGTTTTGGGCCCACATGTATTCCAAGTTCTTCCATCTTTCTAGATTACAAAGGCATTTATTAAATAAAACTTCTATCGAATGTCAACACAACAGAGCAAGAGTATGCAAATAAGCGCCTAACTAGTAACTACAGCTTATACAAAAGTCATTAATTCAATAAAGCACATGTCAGCTACATTCAACTATAGGAAATATGTAACCTTGTCGCTATCTATATATCCTTGGTTCAGCCTCTACAATAGAGCACACATCATAAAAGGAAATTGGGTACCTCTTCCTCCGTGTCCATGTTTAGATCTAGTCTTGTCATCATGGTCGTAGAGCTAGTGTGGTCAGTGTTGACGAAGGGGTAACAAATCTGGCTCTGGCTAGGGTTCAGATCCGGTCGATCGTGGTAGGTGCCAAGGTAGGGGATCCTAGATCTGGCTTGTACCATCGTCGAGGCTAGGGTTTAGAAATTTATGAGAGAGGGTGTGGTTGGAGAGTGGAGACAGAGTCGAGCTACTATGCCGATGGCGCCTAGGGTCCAGAGCTGGGTGGCAGTGGGGGTGGTAGGAGAGTGGAGAGGGAGACCATGGGACTAGGATTTGGAGCTGGAGGAGAGATAGTGTGGCTAGAGAATGGAGATGGAGGTAGAGATGGTGACTCTTTGCGCTTTTATGTGGCCATCACATTACCGCAAATGCCTTTATTTGAAACCAATGGCATGGTAAACCTATTTTCCACGCGGAGGGCAAAAGAGAGACATCTAATTTTCGGTGTGTGTTGGCGAGTCTGCTTGGTGCGGTGCAAAATAAAAATTTTAGGGCATGTTGGCAGGATTGCTCAGCACGGTGCTCAGCAGAGACCAGATTTTATTCCTGTTTACACCAAAATTTGGGAGGAGAGCACGGGAACTCATAGGCTTCTAGACTTATGCCAATCAAGGAGTCGATAGAGTAAAGATTGATATCTGTTGGATCGAATGCGACACTAGATCCATTCTCTTCGAATGATGTCAGAAGATAACGATGACAGATATGATTAGCGCCAAGAAAATACATATCGGACTCTACAAAAGAGGAAAGATTAGAGTCCAAGTTATCTTAAGATAGGAATATTTCCTTCATACCAAAGAATTGTATTGGGTCGAATTCGAGTAAGGTTCGTTTTTAGGCTCTGGGTATAAATACCAAACCCCGGCTATTGTAAAAGCATCAACCAATCAAATACAAAGTCAATTACTTTTTTTGGCTCTGGCCACCCCTTAGGAGTAGGAGTAGAGTAGATCTCGGTGAGTTCTTCAGCAAGTACGGCTGCATCGATCCGGTCGACCTCCACTGCTTGTCTGTAAGTACCGTCATGGTTTATACCTCTATTCGTATGGCTGCATCGATCCGGTCGACCCCCACTGTGACTCTAGTATAGGCTAGTTATCGACTCTTGTCTAATTCAAGTATGGCCTGTGTGATTCTGCCTCACACCCCACTGCTTGAATTAGATCAAGGTCAAGTTATCGGCTCTACCTTAGCATGGCAGTCTTTGGTAGATTCATTAAGTTACCGATATTGCTTATTGCTTTCATTGTTTATCTAATTACAGCAATATCATTATGCCCGATTGAGATTGATCTGGATCGGCCTTACATCTTGTTTAACTCATCGTTTGCTAATTTAAAACTGATCTAATCTACATCTTAAGCGATGAGTTATGTTTTTATTGGCTATTTTGCGTCAATCTTAATCGTGCATAGCGTGCGGTTAAGGCATGTCCGATCTTGAGTAGATCTATTAGCTAATGAAAACTGTTCCATGGCCCAGTCATCATGGCCTGTGGGATTCTGCCTCTCACCCCACTGTTGGCACCGTAGGAGCGGGGATCGTTAGTTGGTAGACCCGTTCCTGAGAAGGCATGACCTTAACTGTGCGCTATGCCTGAATCGGCTGTTTAGCCGATATCGAATGCTTTCACGAACAGTTCACATTACGAGATCAGTTGAAGTAGAGATAAGTTGAAAGATATGTTAGCCCCATGATCTTGTTATTGTATTATGGCCTGCATGATTCTGCCTCATGCCCCACTGATATTAGTAATGAGTTAGGGTCATTCGAGTCTATTGTTGTTTCTACGGCCTGCATGATTCTGCCTCATGCCCCACTAGGTCATGACGATAGATGAGATCTAACATGTTCATTAGATTTATCTTTATTAAATGGTTAAGTGATGTTGAATTGTTTCTTTATATAAAAAGGAGTTCGGTTACTTATAATCATTGGCTCAGTACAAACCGATCACCGCTTGATACCTTATTGCCATTGATTAATATTTGCTTAAATAACATTTATCTTGAATGATAACCTGATTCTTCTTATACAACCCCATGAGCTTTAACCGATTCATTCTTGTAAATATGCTAGGATCGACTATTTAGTCGATCTCCTCTCATATCGGCTCTCAGAGCCGCACATTCGGGACTGTCTGGCAACACCGGCACGTTCCGCCCTTAATTACTGATGAGCTTTCTCTCCTTGTCAATTGCAGGGTCAAATTGACTGGCATGTCTCGGGAGGATTGCTGCAGGATCGACCACCCTTGCGCTGAAGCTAGGCGGATCTGCTCCATCGAGCGGACCCTTCTGGCTTGCTGCGTGTGTCCTCGGCACAGAGACGAAAATTTTGTGTCGACACACGTTTCTGGCACGCCTGGTGGGACCCCACAATTGTCATGGCGGTTCACAACAACGACAGCATCCTTATGGTACATTATGAAGACCTACCTGACGAAGATAAGGATACCATCAACAAAGCTACAGAAGAATTTTAGAAGAAGTGTTTGTTGTCCTACACCAAAACCGTGACTAGCACAATTATTCAGAAATTTCCACTACCAAGAGTTCTACTACACGGGCAGACAGATATGGTCGAAGCTGAAGACAGGCTGTTTCTTTATGGAAGCCATAGACAAGTCTGTTCGTGATGCCATATCAAGCCGCAATGAAGCTTTCGTTGACGCATTTCACAACGCCATGAAAGAGGCGATTCATGGAATTCTAGTTGGTCAGGTTGGATCGACTTGTTATAATATTCTAGATCCGTCGACTCAAGGGACTAATCAAGTCAGGTACCAGCCATCAAGAGGCAGCACCAGCTGGTAATGGTGACATCTGGACACTTCAAGGTTCATCTGAACAAACTTCAGGTACTACTACAAATCAGATACAGTACAATCCTGGACCGTCAATACAGCATGTGCAATAGCCGGCGGGGCAAAGTCAAAACCAGATGATCAATTTTGGCACATCAGGCCACATACCATCGTCGGCTCAGAAGATAGCACCATCAGTTCAAAGGATCCATAGAGATATAGATCCTTATGTCTATAATCAGAGACTTCAAGCAGCAAGCCAGCAAAGGACCCAACAGATTGAGATTCCACAAGGCTATCACTATGGCACGGATTATAACACCCTCCACATGATACCAAATCTAGGATATCAAGGCACATGGGGATTTCAATCCACAGATGGGTCAGCAAGTACCGAGAAATCCAAATCCGCAAGCTGACGAGTTGCTGCTCAAGGTGACCGAGATGATGAAGAATCAGTTCGGTCTGAAAGCCAAAAGGAATGACTTTTTTGTACAAATGCCCATATCCAGAATGGTATGATTTGGTCGCTCTTCCTACAAATTACAGGCTCCCAGAATTCGCCAAGTTCACTAGTCAAGACTGGTACAAGCACAATAGAACATGTCAGTCGATATCTTACACAATTGGGTGAAGCATCAGTTGAGGATGCCCATCGAGTTCGTTTCTTCTCCTTGTCCCTGTTAGGGCCGGCCTTCACTTGGTTCTCGTCACTACCAGTCAACTCCATTGCCAATTGGGCTGACCTAGAGAAGAAATTTCATACATATTTTTACACTGGGACTAGAGAGAAGAAAATAACTCAATTTGACAACCATGAGACAGAGGACTAATGAATCGGGCACTGAGTTTCTTCAGAGATTCTGAGAGACTAAGAATTTGTGTTTCTCATTGAGCTTGGCCGATGATCAGCTAGCTGCTCTAGCCGTCCAAGGAATGCTGCCAATGTGGAAAGAAAAGCTAGCTAGGACAAGAGTTTGACAACTTGGGACAATTGGCTCAACGGGTGGCAGCGCTCAATAGCCAATTCCAGAGTATGCGCAGAGATACCCTGATTCTAGAAGAGCACCACAGTAGCCGAAGCTTATGATCCATACTCAATTGAAGACGGCTATGAAGATGAAGAAGAGGAGGTTGCTGTAGCTGAATGGAATTGGGGCAAGAAGACAGTAATGGTGCCAAATCCTTGGGGAAGAGGAGTTGAGGAGAGCTATGACTTTGATGTCACAAAATCGGACAAGCTCTTTGACTTCTTACTTGAGAAAGGCCTAGATCAAATTGCTAGACAATCATGTTATGTTACCCCCTGAACAGTTGAAGAATAAGAAGTTCTGCAAGTTCCATAATGCTACTTCTCATTCCACTAATGAGTGCAGAATTTTCCGGCAGCACATATAGAGGGCTATTCAACAAGGGAGGCTCAAGTTCGATACGCCTCGAAAGATGAAAGTTGATGATAATCCTTTCCTAGGAGATCAAAATATGGTTGATGTTGGGATATTCAAAGGAAAGACTAAGGTCCTAACATCGGCCAGATCGAGAGAAGCTAGAATAGTTGATCCCAAGATGCAAGTATCGGCTGATGAATACAGAGAGATTAGAAAACATCGTGATCAGCAGAGGAGCCGATATGAGCAGGGGAAAGCATCAAAGGATGGAGCGACGAAGCCACGAGTCATGTTTCGGATCCTGTTGAATAAGTGGCGCGGCAGAAAGAAAAAGATTATCAGCGATGGCTAGAGGATCAAGAATACCAGCGTCAATTGGAAGAAGAAAGGTATGAAAGGAAGCAAGCTGAATCGCACTGGAATTGTCCTTTCTTCAGATACTGCTGGAACGAAGGTTTGAAATTGCCTACCAGACATGATTGTCCTAGAATGCAGCAATCAATATTGGGAGTTTAGGCAATCTCAAATCAACCGCTGGTCTATCCATGCCCAGGATGCATATCGATCATAATAGCATGGATCGGCGCTTAAAAAATAAAAGTATTCATGATCGGCTAGGAAAAAGAGTTGTTGACCAAGACTGGGCTGATCATGAAGAAGGAAGCAACCAGAGGGAACATGTCTGGCAAGAGGGCCAATGGTGCCCTAGAGGATTGACTAAGAAGCCAGAAAAGAAGGGTACAGCGCCTAAGGAATAAAGAGATGGAACAGGCTCAGCATCCGGTAAAACTCAAGTGTGGCGTACCAAGCAAACAGCCGATAGAAAGCAACCATCGGCTAATAGTCCAAATGGCTTTTCTGTTGCCATCAGAATTCAGAGCTCCGGTAGATCAGGAAGTTTATTCAGACTTCGATGAATCAGAGTATGAAGAGATAGTTGCCAAGTTAACGGTTGTGCAGCAAGCAATATTTGATAAGCTAGTCAAGCATCGGCACTTAAAGGCTTTATATATGAAAGGTTTTGTTGATGGGAAGCTAATGAACAAGATGTTGGTGGACGGAGGTGCTTCTATCAATCTTATGCCTTACACTACTTTTCGTAAACTTGGCAAGGGACCAGGAGATCTGCTTGAGATCGACATGATGCTTAGAGACTTCGGAGGAAATACATCCAAGACCCGAGGGGCAATAAACATCGAGTTGACAATCGGGAATAAAACTCTGCTCACCATGTTCTTTGTCATCGATGGAAAAGGCTCATACAGTTTACTCCTCGGTCGTGACTGGATTCATGCCAACTGCTACGTGCCATCAACCATGCATCAATGTTTGATCCAATGGCATGGGGATGATGTCGAGGTGGTTCACGCTGATGAGTCTATGAATATCGCAACAGTCGATCCAGTGTTTTGGGAGCTAGGAGACTTCGAATGCCTTTCTGGCAAAACATGGGAAGGAGGCTTCATCAGGATTAATAATGAAGGCCAATAGCCGAGTTCAAGCAATCGGCTCTGAGAGTTTGTTTTGATCAATAGTCATGGCGTTGCGTCGGTCATTGAGTTAAGGAAAAATAATCATTGAGTCTTGGAGATGGGTTTAGGCCGACACACGTGAATGCTGAGTTAAAGTGTAAGTGCGATTCAGAGTTAATGGATTTCTTAAGAGAAGTTCTGTTTCGCTTAATAGGATGCTTGACTTGGATTGATCGATCGTTTGATCTTTGGAATGAAAAATGCATGAAGAAATGTTATCCTAACATCTGGACTTGATAGCCGATTCGTTTAGTCATCGGCTCCAATAGCCGATATTAGGAGGGTATCGCCTCTAGTTCAAAAAGTAAAAATCTTCAAAGATAGTAAAAGGCGATACGATATGTATCGCCTACAGAGCAAAAACAAAAAGAGCAGGAAACATTCACAGTCACGGCGAAGGCACCGCATTGGAACATATTCATGGAAAGAACAGGAGTCTTTTGTGCATCAGATTACCCTAAGTACAAACTAATCAAAGACCTTGTTCACTACATCTTGAGCGGATGTGATATCCACTATGGCCTCCGCTGCCATGATGAACTCTTCCTAGTAGATCCTCATGTTCTTTAGGACCAGTCGCCCTGATGGGAAACCAATCTCCATGGCGTGGAGTTCGTACCCAGTCTAAACTTGTGCCGCGGTCAGTGCCACCGCCGCACCGTGACGGACACCAGTGGAGGGCGATCTCCCAAACATGGGCTAGGAACATCATGGAGATGAGCATTGGTAAGGGAGCCATGGGCATTGACGGCGTCAACAGCCATGTTCGCCGCCAGTTGGAGAGACTCCAACTGCATCGTCAGGGCTGATGATCACAGAAAAGGGGGAATTATCAAGATAAAGGCAGTGAGAAATCGGAATGGAGACATCCCTGAAGATCATCTTACCTGTTACCACAGCGTCAGACTTGGCCAGCCATGCTCGGACGGCGCTGGCCTCCTCCTCAGCCGCATGAAGAGCGGCCTGAGAAGCCCCGAGACGAATCTCGAGCTGGCCATTTTCTCGAGTCACCTCAGAGTAGCGGTTCTGAGCCGCCCTCCACTCTCGGAGGAAACGCCGAGCATCAGTCGCCATTGTACGAATCGGAGGAATCCAACGATGAGGTCGGCGCGGAGGACACAGCATCAGAGGGTTCACCGGCCCTAGGAGGAGGACGAAGCCTGTCATTCACAACAAACCTAGAAACAAGAGTTCACCCCTATGAACAGAAAGTTACAAATCAGTCGCTATAAGCAGAAGGCACCAATCTCACCTCATGCGTCGGAGGCGCTGGCTCACCGGCATGTTCTCCTCTAGAGTCTCCTCCGCCTGCGCGCTTGCCGCGGTTGTCCTCCCCTGGCCATGAAGCTGCTTGGATCTATTGGAAAGGGAGAAAACTGCTACAAGGTTGCGAAGGTGGAGAAGTACAAAGGAATAGGAGCGGTTGCAAGCATAGATGTGTTCGAGGCTAGAGCCCTCGGCTGGTATTTGAAGCCGCGGAGCGAAGAGACAGATGCCTCGGGGGAGTACAAAAGGCAACCGCAATTAATAGAAGGCGAAGCGATGCCTCGCTAAAACTAGAGAAAGATGTGGCGTTAGGCGACTGAAGGCAGAAGCTCGAGAGGTTCTCTCAATAAAAGCCACGTTTCCAGATTCAATTAAGATCAAGATCATAAATCTGGAATCGGCTGTTTCCAATCGGCTCTTCGGCCGAAGAAGGAAATACAACAAGACAAATATAGTTATCGTACACAAAATATATATGTCGACCTACGGATTACATGTTCAGAACATCCTGAATGATTTTCAGTATTGCAAGCCGGACAGCATTAGCCTCTGCAACCTTGCGCTCGCGTTCTTCAGCTGTTCTAGGGGCAGTTCTCAAGGCTGCTTCGGATGGTTCTACTTTCTTTCACTTTGGCCAATAGTTCCTATTTCTTCTGTTTGATGGCATCAGGTATTTGAGCCAGAGTAGACTTGCGATGATCAATGGCGGCCTTCACTGTTTTCCAGCTCCCTCTCAAGCTCTAGCACGTTTGGCTTCCAATTGGGACAACTCTGGATCAGTCCCGAGGGAAGAGTTCTTCAGAGCATCAATCGACTGTGTCAGTTCTTTGACCTCTTGCCTATTGGAGTCCCTTTTAGCCAGCAAGGCTTCACGGTTGGACAAGTTCCTCTGGATTGTTTTCACCTTCAAGGCCTGATCTTCGAAGATAGGCAAATATGATAAGACCTTGGAGAGAGCTAGGGATGGATCACCCTGAATAGCCAAGAAGACTCGCTGCATTGATTCAGTATCCTAGACCAGATTCGACTATGTTCTTCTCAAATACAGGCAGTATATCTTTTAGCCGATTTCTGGTCTCCTCTGGCAAGGATTCAGTAGAGGAGGTGGCTGACGATCTGATTTCATCTTCATCAAAATACTCCTCAAGATTGAAAGAACAACTCTGTGCTGGAGGATCGAGTGCCTATATATAGGGGAAATCTTGATTAAGAGGTTTGAATCAGTTTGTTGCAAAATGGATGGTGAAAAAGATGCAGTACCTTCTCTGTAGTAGCCTCTATCAGAAGAGGGGGAACAAGCTGGTGATGCACCAATAGCATCTGGTTGAACCAGCTCTAGATTTCTGGCGCTAATATCTGCAATGGCAAGAGGAGATTTTTATTCATGTTTGTTGCAGAGGAATAGGCCAAGCACATGATTTCCTTACCATCAGGTGTGTGCCGAATTGGGGAATCGGCGGTATGAGTATCAACAATGGGACTGTTCCCAGCGTCAATGGGATCATTGTCAATAGGTGAACTGCCAGGCCCCTGCTCTTGCATGGGTATTTCCTCAGAAGATGTCTAGCGTGACAAATGATTAAACAAAGGTTGGAAAGCCTGGGCAAATCAAGAAGTTAAAAGGAAAGTACTCCAACGAATATCAAGGATAAAACTCACATTTTCTGCCATCGTGAAAGCATCGGTTGCCTCTACTGAAATCGGCTTCTCCTGAGATGAAGGTTCGGTTGGTGATGAATCAAGTGCCTGAGATAGCTGTCCCGCGCCCAAAGTAGACTGAGACGCGATGCTCGATAACTGTGAAGAAAATGGGATAAAAAATTGAACGTTAGTTTGAGGAAAGTGTGAATCGTTCACCTGAGCAGCTGATGGTCTCGTCCTACGAGTCTTTTTCTAGTAGTGGCTTTCTGAATTGACCCTGGAACCACTTTGTGCTTAGGAGATTGACATGTCATGATCATGGGAACAAGCATGGGTTCTCATCAGCTTCTTCAAAGAAGGTGCGGTTGATCCCATCCTTGAAACTGGGCATGACGCTGGTAATCTATCGGACGCCCTCTCCTATCCTGGCTTGGAGGATCGAATTCAATATCCTGAAAGGGTCGGTTAGGACAGTTGGCAAGAAGATTCGCCAAGTAATTATTTTTCGAAAAGAGAATGAAGGGATTACCTCACTATCAGAAGCAAATTCCCCATCTAGAGCTATGCACAGAGGATATACCGGCCCACAGAAGAGATGGGAATGCCATTCTTGCCACCAGGAGTCAAAGAGATTGGAAGAAAAGCTGGCCCTAACCCAGTCATGCAAGGAAAAAGAGGGAAGGTCTGATCCCAATTGGAAGACTCTAGAAGTTTCTAGCATGTCACTGATGTCTTCCCTCGGCTTCAGGGTGTTCTTGAAGAATAGACAAGGGGGGAGTTGACCGAAGCCGAACTGACTGGGCCACAAATGAAGGATTGTAAAACTCATAAGTTGGAGGATTGCCTGAGATGGAGGAGCCTTTAATCATTTTGCCACTGACCATGATGAAATTCGGCTGGAAGAACACAGGGCTTAATAAAAGAATTGAAGATCGCAGCCGCTGTTTCGTCCGAACAGCCGGATTCGAATCAGGAATCTGAAAGGAAAAGTCAGTTCATCCTCCTCATTATAAGGTAGCCAAGTCAGGACGGCCACATCAAACCCTCTGTAAAATTTTTTGAAGAGGTGGCCAGCATCGAAGTTAATTATTATGGCCGATGCAGCCTCGCCATAGTTCGTACACCATCGGGTTCTTCCTTCTTTGCCTCTATATTCCTCACCAAAATTAGAGGAGGGAAAGCTCAAGTCTCTGAGGTCAGGCTTTATAGTCTTGTGCATGTACAAATTGAGCCACAATTGTATCAGCCACCAAGGACCGCTGATAGTCTGTATCGGCTCATTCTTCAGCAATTGGGCAGCCACCTGGTACATCAGATGATAAGCAGCTCCTAGCAGATATTTTCCGAGGGGGATATTCTTGCCTAATGCTAGGTGCTCCGCCATGAGTTTGTGATTATAGGTTGGACCATAGGATGACCCGTAGAAAATAAATCTCTCCAGCCACATGTTCAGGAAGGCCACATATTCCCTTTCACTACAGGCTGATCCATCTTCAATATGATTCAGAATGTAACTTGCCCATCCGGTATAGTCTATAATCTTGGCCAATCTCTTGGAACCGGCACTCAAATACTCATAAGGTTGCACCGATCTAGTAATCCTAAGGCCGGTCAACATGTATACGTCGGCCAGAGTGATGGTCATTGGGCCGTGACCAAAAATGAAAGCGTTCAGGGCATTAGACCAGAAGTAAGAAGCGGAGATCAAAAGTGAATCATTCCTCTCCATTTCGGACAACGAAAGTGTTAAGCATTGGTTCAGATCATAAAGCTCCTAGTCTCCACCCTTTTTCGTAGATACCCTACAGAACCAATCTCTCCATCCCTTAGGTGCGTTAGGCTAGTTTCTGAAGGAAGTTTTGTTCCAGGAGGATGAATCCACTATAGACTGTTTAAAGGGGATCTGGTTGGTTTCTTGGCGAATAAAATCGGATGGATCAGAATCACCCATAGGCCCAAGAAAGTAAGCATTAGGGACGGCAGCTGATGGAATCAAGATCTTGTTCCTCATTTCCTAGAAATTGGATAAAATAAATTCAAGAAGAAAGAAGATATGGGATGGCGGCTGATACTCAAAAAATGGAGACTTGGAAATATACCTCAGGGACGTAGTCGACGGTCGCCATCGCGGTCGAAAATTGGTTTGGATCTAGCGAAGATTGCTTGGACGACGGTTCATTGGAACGGATGATCTGCTAGGGTTTGAGGCCTCGGCGATAACGGTGTCGGCTGTTTGAAGTTGGCTTAAGAAGAAAGGAGAAAGCAAACAGGCCGAGTAAGTTGCAAGATATACTATTGCGATGTTATATGGAACTCGGGCTAGGAAGTCAGGAGTCACGCGTATGTCTCGGATGGTGCAGTTGCAGCATGGTAAACCAGTGAACCTAGAATTTTGGGATAAAATCATTTAATCCTAAAATTGGGGGCATGTGTTTACACCAAAATTTGGGAGGAGAGCGCGGGAACTCAGTAGGCTTCCAGACTTATGCCAATCAAGGAGTCGATAGAGTAAAGATTGATATCTGCTGGGATCGAATGTGACACTAGGATGCATTCTCTTCGAATGACGTCAAGCACATAACGATGACAGGATATGATTAGCGCCAAGAAAATACATATCGGACTCTACAAAAGGGGAAAGATTAGAGTCCAAGTTATCTTAAGATAGGAATATTTCCTTCATACCAAAGAATTGTATTGGGTCGAATTCGAGTAAGGTTTGTTTTTAGGCTCCGGGTATAAATACCAAACCCCGGCTATTGTAAAAGCATCAACCAATCAAATACAAAGTCAATTACTTTTTTTGGCTCTGGCCACCCCTTAGGAGTAGGAGTAGAGTAGATCTCGGTGAGTTCTTTCAGCAAGTATAGCTGCATCGATCCAGTCGACCTCCACTGCTTGTCTGTAAGTACCGTCATGGTTTATACCTCTATTCATATCGCTGCATCGATCCGGTCAACCCCCACTGCGACTCTGGTATAGGCTAGTTATCGACTCTTATCTAATTCAAGTATGTCCTGTGTGATTCTGCCTCACACCCCACTGCTTGAATTAGATCAAGGTCAAGTTATCGGCTCTACCTTAGCATGGCAGTCTTTGGGAGATTCATTAAGTTACCGATATTGCTTATTGCTTTCATTGTTTATCTAATTACAGCAATATCATTATGCCCGATTGAGATTGATCTGGATCGGCCTTACATCTTGTTTAACTCATCGTTTGCTAATTTAAAACTGATCTAATCTACATCTTAAGCGATGAGTTATGTTTTTATTGGCTGTTTTGCGTCAGTCTTAATCGTGCATAGCGTGCGGTTAAGGCATGTCTGATCTTGAGTAGATCTATTAGCTAATGAAAACCATTTCATGGCCCGTCATCATGGCCTGTGGGATTCTGCCTCTCACCCCACTATTGGCACCGTGGAGCGGGGATCATTAGTTGGTAGACCCATTCCTGAGAAGGCATGACCTTAACTGTGCGCTATGCCTGAATCGGCTGTTTAGCCGATATCGAATGCTTTCACAAACAGTTCGCATTACGAGATCATTGAAGTAGAGATAAGTTGAAAGATATGTTAGCCCCATGATCTTGTTATTGTATTATGGCCTGCATGATTCTGCCTCATGCCCCACTGATATTAGTAATGAGTTAGGGTCGTCGAGTCTATTGTTGTTTCTACGACCTGCATGATTCTGCCTCATGCCCCACTGGTCATGACGATAGATGAGATCTAACATGTTCATTAGATTTATCTTTATTAAATGGTTAAGTGATGTTGAATTGTTTCTTTATATAAAAAGGTGTTTGGTTACTTATAATCATTGGCTTAGTACTAAACAGATCACCGCTGATACCTTATTGCCATTGATTAATATTTGCTTAAATAACATTTATCTTGAATGATAACCGATTCTTCTTGTACAACCCCATGAGCTTTAACCTATTCATTCTTGTAAATATGCTGGGATCGACTATTTAGTCGATCTCCTCTCATATCGGCTCTCAGAGCCACACATTCAGGACTATCTGGCAACACCGGCACTGTTCTGCCCTTAATTACTAATGAGCTTTCTCTCCTTGTCAATTGCAAGGTCAAATTGACTGGCATGTCTTGGGAGGATTGCGCAGGATCGACCACCCTTGCGTTGAAGCTAGGCGGATCTGCTCCATCGAGCGGACCCTTCTGGCTTGCTGCGTGTGTCCTCGGCATAGAGACAAAAATTTTGTGTCGACAATTCCATTTTAATAGGAAATGATTACGACAAAATGTTACTTACCTAATATCCGTCTTTTCATTTTTTTCTCCTGTGCACCTATTTATATATCCGATGAGTTAGTTGTTGTTTTTTAGTTTTTTCATAATAATATAAATAAACATAAAACTAAAAGAGGATGATAATAAATAAATAATTAAAAGATGCATGAATTTGACATCTAAAATTACCAAAAAAATAAACCTACTCGTTGTAGCTTGTTGCGCTGCATCTGCTGATTATTTTTTTATTTGGGTGACTGCATCTGCCGCTGTTTGAACTAAGGCCTATAATTTTGAAGCAAGCGGAAGGCAGGCCTAGGGATGGAAAACCCTCCATAAATAACAAAATGGGTTATTGATATCCCCATGAATTTCCCAACCTGGAAAAAGTCATGGATTCTAAGGGGATTTGAGTTTCTAGAGAAAGAGAAAAAAGCATTCTCCTCCTCGCTAGTGCTCTGGTGATTCGCCGACTCACTAGACTCGTCGCTGGTGGAGTCACAGTACTCTGGATCGTCCTCCTCCTCGCTAGAGTCGCAGTCGGTGCTGTACATGCCATTGCTCGAGTATGTTCCCATTGCTCGTCGTTGTTACTACTCGAATCGCTAGTGTAGTAGTCGAGGGGTTCATGTGTTTTCCTGCTCTGATAATGAGAAAGTCCATAGCTCTATGTATTTAATGCGCTGGACTTTCTCGTAATCAGAGCAGGAAAATGCACCAACCCCTCAACTACTACTCTGACTGCTCGTATTCTGAATCTGTTTTATTAGTAATTAGTAACGCTAACGGGGACTCATGTCTTCTAACATTTGTTAGCGTCTGCAGTTGAGTATAAATATCCTTCCCAGTCTCTTTTACTTTTCACTTGCAAGTTGCTAGCCAAGGAAAGGAGGCAGTGTTACAACTTCGTTAGTAGCTGTTGCCCATAGAACAATAGTGATAGTCCTTGTTGAGGTGAGTTTTAGTTTGTTTGTCATTTTATTCTAGTCAGGATCTCAATCGATGCTAAGATATGGCCCTAGGCAATATTCTATTACTTTGTGCTGGTTGTTACTTGTTCAAGGTGTAGTGGTTCATATGTGGTTTTTTAATGATTTTTTCCTTGTGTTTTTTTGTTCTATATCTATATAGAGAGATGTCGCCGTACCACAACACCCATATTTACTCCATCATCAAGCTTGCGCTTTGGCAGCTAGGAGTGTCGCCAGGTATCGTATAAGGGGTGCTTGTTGCTTGGGGACATCATGTTCATCAACAGCCCTGATGGATCATTGTTGAAGCTACAGTTCGTTATATGCTTGGTAAAGATTGTTTATTACAGTTGTCGAAGACTATGGTAGTAGCGAGATTTTTAGCCGTGTTAGGAATTTTGAGCAAATAAAAAGACTTGGTAGTGTTACTATTTTTGTGGGAGGAGACTCTGTCATCTTCACTCACGTTGATCGACTGAATGTAATTTTTCAACCGTCTGACATGAGGCCCCTTGGGGAGATGAGTTCTTTTAGACATTAGAGATTAGAGAAATACTACTTAATGTACTTTTGTATATAATGGAAGAGAGTGATCCCGGAGGCTGCTGACATGAACAAGTGGAGAGTCCCACCGAGAACCGAAGTGGAGCCGAGGCTAGAGGAGAATGAGGTCATCTCTTTCGCCCATTTCCACTCTTTCGGATTTGGGGTGTCGGCGCACCCCTTACTTCCGGTGGTTGATGTACTAATACGGGCTTCGCCTCCATAACTTGACCCACAGGGGATCCTACACCTCTCCATCTTCATCATGTTGTGTGAGGGCTTCCTAGGAGTCCCTGCCCACTATGAGTTATGGCGGTCTTTATTCCTGGTGGTTCGCTCAGCGCCTAGGGGGGTCCATCTTCCTCGGATGGGGGGCGCCTTGATCCAACTTCATCCCGGAATGGAGGATAGGTACCTAAGCCTTGACCGCTACCCTTCTATAGACTTGGGGTGGCAAAAGTTGTGGCTCTACATCCCTAATGAGAGGTCGCCGCTGCCGTCTTATTCTCCTGACCAGCTGCATGGTGACCTCCTAGAGTCATGGGAGGAACTACCACCCTAGGAGGACATGCAGGATGTGCCCTACTTGTTGGATGCGATCATGGACCTGAAGGTCCTAGGCCTGATGAGGATGAGGGTGATCTATACCTTCATCTAGTCGTCAGGTCCTCCCCTTGAAGATGAGGCACCACCCCTAGTGGGAGTTTCTGAGGCCCGACTGAACCCTACAATCGAGTCGAGGGTCACCATCCGTCAGGATGACCTAGACCAACGGGTGATGAAGGTTATGGGAGAGTACACGCTAGGATCCCTAAGAGGCCTTCAGCACTGACCATCCTCCACCATTAGACAGACCTCTCATGGGCATGGTCTCACACCCACCCCTAGTTCCTACTAATGAGGTGATTTTTTTGGTATACCGAATGTTCATGTTGTTTCTCTCTACATTAAATTAACTAGAGTATGCAAGCAATACTCATGCTAGTATTTGTGTTCATGCTGCTTAATTTAACTAGTATTTGGAAATTGCCTACTCTCTCAATAGGTGGACATGGGTGTGACAGGCGTCTTGAGGATTGTTGGCCCTAGAGCTAGGTTCTTTGTCCGTGGTCAGCGCTCGGAAAGTGGCACTAGGACCATCCCTCGGTGGGGGCAGCCACCAGCGACAATTCCGTCCCCTGCTGAACCGGATAGTCCCGTGAGTCGTTTGCCTTCTCAATCAGATCACTCTCCCCTTATCCTATTGGCTTGAACTTAGCTTGCATTGTGTAGAGAGACATCTCATCGCCACACGCCGTCGCTGATCCTGTTTGACCTCGGACAGTCTTCTGGTGCTGAATCATCAGATGACGAAGAATAATTTAAGTTAAATGAGTCTTACCACAAGGCCATAGAATTGTACTCAGGGGCTAGTCTGGACGCTGACAAGCTGCGCGATGAGCTAAAAGCCACACATGCCACACTTGGCATCGCCCAACAAGAAGCCACCTAGGCGTGAGACAAGAAGGCGACCGCTGAAGTAGAGGTCCAGAACCTGCTTGTTGACACTACTACTGCCTGTGACGCCGCCTTCCCCATGTAGACAGCGATGATTCGGCCACTGCACCAGAGGAGCGCCTCCAAGCCCTACCGGCCCGCATTCTAGCCATGCTATTCAAAGCCATCCATCAAGGGGCTGCCATGATGCTGGTCGCTGTCTAGCTTCAGTTTGGCACAGTGGTGAAAGTCCTGGTGGTGTAGCAGGCTTTTCCACCACCACTGGATGACAAAGATTATATGGATGATCTGTTCGAGCGTGTTGAGCCGGCCACCAACACTGTCCTAGCGAAGGTGAACATGGATGAGATCCTACACGCTCACCTCGACCATTGATCTATGTGGGATGTATCAGTAGTACAAGTCATGACTAGGTTTGGTCTATGGGACGACCATAAGTGGAGTCTTAATTATTTGCATGCATGTCTATGTTAACTTTTGTTGAACTTAGTATTAGTTCGGTTAACCTCTATTGAGCGTGGTGTAGCTCAGGTCCTTTGGACCTTTGGTAACTAGTTTCTAGCCCCTGTTAGTTGCTTTTGCCTGCAGATTTCTTTTTGGGTCTCTTTCTGATCAATAATATACTAACGTTGTTCGCCCTTTCTGATCGAATAATGTGGGTGTATAGATGTTGAAATTTTCTTTGATAAAATTTATTGAACTTGAAAGAACCATGCAGTGAGGAGTTCATCTGAATAAGTCTCGGCTCGATCTAATGCAGAACGGATGAACCATAGCTATTGACTTTTACTACAAACGCAAAAAAGTCCGCCCGCTATGTATTCGATCTCATAGGACAGTATAAAGTGTCATAGCAATCAGTCTGCCCCTCGACTGCTGTGAATACTTGGATTGGAGTGAAATAAGTACAGAAAAGACCTATCACAACCACACCAGGCATTCAAGTGTCAAGCGTGTCATGGTGGTCAAAAGCTCTTTTTCTTGATTCACTACTTGTGTCCAGCTTTCCTGCCGCATTCACTTCACTCTCGTAAGTTGTGCAAGGTCTATATGAAAGGAGCGTCCCCCCTTCCCTCATCTGATAGCATTTCATCAATCGCCTACCTTCTTGCTCCCCCCTTCCCTCACCCGTTTGCATTTTCCCAACCGCGTTCCATGCTGGTTTGAGGAACTAAATAAAGGTAACATGATTCATATCAAACAGTACTATTGCATTCCATGCTAGTTTAAGGATCTCGATTGGCATTTATTCTAACCAAAATCATGCTTACAGATGGCAACTAGTTACCATACCATGGATGTGTACTCTACAACAAATGATCACAATGTTTCCCCTGACCACGTCCCTCTAGTATATTCGACAAAATGATGTTTACCAGTTTTTTGTAAACCATATGCATCGCCTGATAGTTCGAGCAATGTAAATTTGAACAGGCCAGACATGTAACTCATGTATAGCTATGAGTAGAACTTTTTTGCCTGATCAGTTGTGCTACAAACAGGAGTAGCTTCAAACACAGCCGAGGATGTGCAGACAATCACAACCTATGAAACCATGTAGCCATCTCTAGCAAGCTTCTGCCCCTCGGCTGCTATGAGCCTGCGACTGCTTGGATTGGACTTGCATTGTATACTTCATTGGATGATAGAAGGTCCGACCCATCTAAAATATTCATTACTTGGATACTAGTAATAATGAACATGGTGCACTTGCATCAGAAGCTGGTTCTAGCCCTAGTGTCCTTGTGTGTACAAAGCCTTGCCTCACTCCCATTTGGCCTCACTCCCATTATTTGACTCCTACTATAGCCCCTGTTCGGTGGCCTCCCCCGCCTCCTCCTCAATCAATGTACGTCGTGCCACTCCGCCTCTCCAACCCTCTGGCTCACTGCTATCCACAAGCCATAGCTTGATCCATGTGGTAATCATGTCGCTGACGGTGCTGCCTACTGAGGTGCAAATTGTGATCGCTAGCCACCTCATTGTGATCTCAGAGTGGCCCATGGACGACCTCTGCAGCCTTTGGGTGACCTGCTCGTCCATGCACCACATCTATGATGACCCCACCGTCGGTCGGCATCTGACACTAGATTAGTTCTGATGCAGGAGGATGTAGGATGACCTCGTTGACTACAAAGCCCTCCTTGCTAGCCTGACCCAAGTTGGCAACCCAGAGGCTTGCTTTCTCACCAGGATACAAACCATATTCATGGAAAAGCATAGCCCCCATCCATGCCTCGATGATCACGCCCGCGCTGCTGATGGTGGGTATAATCTAGCAGCCTATCTAGTCACCCTATTGCTCAATAGGCACAATGGTGATGCTGACAACGATGACACTATGAGGCGGTACATAAGACGGGTCGAGGGCGAGGAAGTATCATGGGTGGCAGCTGTAGGCAGGTGATGGTGGACCAATGAGTAGGTGTGTAAGCAACAAGGGGTGTGTGCTATGCCACCTCTCGGCCATCAAGGTGGTCCTCCAAACTGATGTGGGGAAGGTTGTTGTCGCCGCTGCTGGCATAGGTGCGCGGTGATCTTCTGTGCACAGGGCAGCGTCTACGGCTATGTAGACGGATGGGAAAGAAGGGCTCTGTATTGCAGCGATGACTATAGGATTTGCTAAGAAATCCATTTTTTTGAACGAGAAATTAGAATAAGAGACTAGTAATTCACTTCTTTTCAAATGTAGTGTATTCAAGCATTTGAAATTTGTCATCAGATATAGTGTATTCTGCAGCTTTTGATTTTCTGTTGCTTTTGCTTTTGTTTTTCTATTGCTTTGTTTCAATTTTATTTGTTTCCTTTAGGCCTTATTTGGATGCATGTGTATTCACTTCAATCCACATGTGTTGGAGTGGAATGGAATGGAACTTAGTTTAATTCCACTCGAATCCACTTCAACACATGTGGATTGAGATGAATACATGCGTATCCAAACAAGGCCTTAGGGATTCAACGAAAAGTACTAGTACAAAATAGGTTTCCCTATATAACATGAGATGTGTCCAGACTGGTCAGATTTACAATGCTCGGACTTTCTTATGTGTGCAGTGTTGGCGGTTGTTAATGTCAATCATAAACCATCAATTTAACATGCATATATGTTAAATTCCATCACCAAACATAGGTTTAGGGGGTTTAAACTAATGAATTCCACTGAGCTTTGGTGAACATGTGAATGCAGGAGGATTTATCTAGAAAATAGCTCCCAAGACCACTATCATACACTCCAAATAGGCAAACCGACATCAACAAGTGATTCAACTCGCAAAACCTATGAAAGTCGACTCAAGACTGGAGCCTAGGACCCACCATCCGAAGGAGAGGCCCACCTACCATAGTAGCAGGCTGGCCTAGCCTAGTGGTGAGGCTGGTCGACCCATTACAGAGGCCCCTCGCCCTCCGCCGCCTCGTATGCCTTCCTAAGATCTGAACCCTTGATTTTAAGGCGGTTTTAAGTCGATTCATCCAACGGTGATCGAGGGAGTTGACGTGGATCGATGATGTGGTGATTCCTTGCCCCCTACTCCACCTCGGTCTATATATAGAAGCCCCTACCCCCTCCCTAGAGGCATCCCTGAAACCCTAATTCATATCCACCTCATTAGGATCAGAGCTAGCTCTCAAGATGTAGAAGTAGAATAGCTCTAGTTGAGAGTTAGGGAGAGTTGAGCCATGCTCAGGTTCTAGAGAAATCTTCGAAGGTTAGGTATATCTTTGTATCTCACCTTTGCAAGACTTATGCTTTAATATAGTTATCTTCTCTATCTGCTTTATGCCTTTCATGTGTATGGTTAGTATAGTTATCATACCTTAGCATGGGATCTCCGCTCGCATCGAGTGCTTTAGTTATCATATGTGACTAGAGTAGTAATCCATAGTATAGACATGGTGTCTAGACTATAGGTTACCTGAGATCGCGCTCAATCCTATGGTTAGTTGTGGTAGCCCAAGGGGTGATAGCTCTGTCAGGCTGTTGTAATCCACCACGTTAGGATTGATGTTCGTAGAGCTTAAGGCAGTCTTCCCCCAACTACGCTTTCTCATCCCCCTCGAGAGTTGGAAAGGTATTGTTGCTCCAAAGTGTTATTATGTATGATCGCTATATTTACCCATGATTAGTTATACCCTATAGAACCAAAGTAATAGAGAAGTATTTAGGAACCTGGAACTCACAGTGTTGTCCTCTCACCTTATCTAGGCTGCTCATTTATTATGGAATTCACTTATGTGTGTGTTACTATTCATAACTCCTATCATTATCAACATTTACCCCCACTTTAGTTTAGTTAGTATACTAGTTAGTAGATACATGATGGTGAATTATCAACTTCTTTAACCATTGTTTCCCTATGGATAAATACGATACTCTGGAATACTCCTGGATGAAAGCTACAATGATATCTGTGCACTTATGGATTTATCTGTGTGCGTTTAAAAATACCAACAAGTTTTCTAGCGCCGTTGCCAGGAAACAATTGGCATAAAGATTTTGATATTGATCTTGATGTCTTCTAATCTAGTTATCACTACCTTTAGTAGGATTACCCATGTTTTGTTGAATTGTGGAAAAGACAGGACAGCAGATGCCATTGTGACCTTTCGACAAGTTTCCACAAGAAAAAAAGAGAAGCAGAGAAACATCAAAGAACCTAGGGTGTCTGAACATTCATGATCCATCAACACTGGAGCCCTGCCATCTCACAGGTATTGCATATATATATATATGATTCTAACCATTTGTAGATTAGAGAAAAGGTCAACATCACAAGAATTCAAATCACATCTCAAGTGACGAAAACAAATGTTGCACTACTCACAAATTCCATCTTGTGAGTCATGGTAAGTATGATCAAGAAAGGTGAGATAGTCTTGCTCATGGACTTTAAATTTGATGAGTAGTTATCTTTAAAATTCTTGCATTCCACTACATGTTTACTTTGAATAATCCATGCATCCATTCCATTTAGTTTGCATTTTCTTCTGTCAAATCCATAGCATATTTGGTTACCTACATATATCCATATCATTTACATTTAATAAGAAAAAATATATGGGCACATGAAGGCACATGCTTAATAAAAAAATCTCTCCCCATGATCATGTTCTTTCATCTCTATTTGAATAGATCTCTATAATGCTTTCATGCTACCTTTGTTTACTATAGTATGCTTAAGGTTTGGAGTGTGTTCATACATCTTTTAAATTAAGCATGGTGCTTAGTTTAGGAGTGCTGATCTTACTACCAAAGGCTTTTTAAATTAAGCGTGGTGCTTAGGTTAAAATGCTTTCTTAAATTAAATTAGACATGGTGTCTAGTTTGATTTTTGAACCAAGAATATGCTATAGTAGATACTGGTCATTTTGTTAGACTAACCCCTGCAGGAAACTCTCAAATTCAATCTAGGTAAGTCAAGAGATGAATTCACATCAAAGCTGAATCAAGGCACATGATGAACTCCCAATAACTTTGCACAAAGAAGACCTAGCTCATTCTTCATGGAAGGAAGAATAGTGAGTATCAAAGTTTATTCACTTATCTTTTGTTGCAAGTTATCTTCGCCTTGAACCATGCTAGAATGCAACAAACACATAAAATTTGCTAATAAACAAAATCTATGCTAAAGTAATCCTAAAACTATCTTTTCATTGGCATAGATGAAAATCACACAAATTAAGGACAACAACCCTCGTTTCAAATTCATTATATTCCCTCGGGTATGTGTCCATTAACATTTTACAAGAAAGAGTGAATATAAGCTATGCCTGTTCAGGGTTTGACATGAACCTACCAAACCACCACTTCAGCTATGGGACAAAGAAGAAGGAGACGAGTGCCATAAAACGGATCTACAATAAAAGCACTCACTCATAGGAAGTGGACGAACAAATCAAAAGGCTACAAGTAATGTCGAAGACAACCTAGCATTGAGCCTTCCCAAGACTCAAGCTAGGATGCCAATGTGAAGCAGGGTGCAACTCACCTCATATCAACCTAGTCTGATGCCTGCTTTCATCACCTTTGAAGACACCATCTCGCATGTTGTCAACAAGGACAAGACAACGAGATGCCACTACATCATGGCCTACATTCTCATGCTAGCAGACATCATCAATCAATGGTTTACTACCTGACTATGTCTCATAAGGCTGTGAACGACCATGGTCACACAAAATACACCCCTAAACCATTGGAGATGAAGCTTTCACGCAAACACCAATGAGGTTCCTTCTCTGATCATTCAGACAGCTAGCGTATCGCTAACAAACAAAGAAGAACAACCCTCTACCACGCCATTAGAGGACAAAGACAACTAAGGAGGAACTTGAGTTTGCATCTCCAATGGACCCTAACTCGTCAACCAAGAATCAACAAAAATTAAGAAAGGTTGATGGAAGAAGAACATGCTACTATCCACATCTTCATCTCCTAGATCAGATGGTGCAAAGAAAAGGGAGAGGTCCTGCTCAATGGACCTAAAAACCATGAGTCCTTGATGACAGTGTCGAGTGACATAAAAGTCCATGTGTGGGGGAGGAAGGCTGACTTTTCTATAGTTGATACCACCCTGCTCTTCTTCCTCCTAGGCTCCCATCGCTCTGGCACGCTAGTTTGCAATCCCTCTACTCAATATTGCTTTGTTTCTATAAGTTTGAATATGTTTACAAATTTCATACATGAAAATCAAACTTAAGATGTAAAGTAAAATCAATCCTTGATATAAGAAGTAATGGTGAACAATAAAGGCACATCACTAAAAACATGGGATAAATGTTCTATGCTAATGTTCAAACCAACTTTTTTGTAGCATAGACTATGGCCTTTAGCTCTATGACAAGACTACCCTTGTTATTATTATGTATATTCCTTTGGGTATGTATTGTCCACTAATGGTTTGTAGGAATAAAACAATGAGTGGAGCAGAAGGTCCAAACAAAATGCCAAGATCCACAAAAGAAAGAAAAAAAGAGAAAGATGGCATGATAAGAGAATGAGAAAGGAGTGCTATATAGGAGACAAGATGCTCATGAATAGCTCAAGCAAGGAAAGTTTCAAAACAGGAAGAAAGGATCACCAAGGGTGATAGCTCTGTTAGGCCGTTGTAATCCACCACATTAGGATTGATGTTCATAGAGCTTAAGGCACCCTTCTCCCAACTACTCTTTCTCATCCCCCTCGAGAGTTGGAAAGGTAATGTTGCTCCAAAGTGTTATTGTGTATGATCGCTACATTTACCCATGATTAGTTATACCCTATAGAACCAAAGTAATAGAGAAGTATTTAGGAACCTTGAACTCACCCGTTGTCCTCTCACCTTAGCTAGACTGCTCATTTATTATGGAATTCGCTTATGTGTGTGTTACTATTCATAATTCCTATCATTATCAACATTTACCCCCACTTTAGTTTAGTTAGTATACTAGTTAGTAGATACATGATGGTGAATTATCAACTTCTTCAACCATTGTTTCCCTATGGATAAATATGATAATCTGGAATACTCCTAGGTGAAAGCTACAACAGTATCCATGCACTTGTGGATTTATCTGTGTGCGTTTAAAAATATCAACATGCAGTAAACTTCGAATAGCTATGTGGCTCCTCCGTTAGGCATTCGATCGACGGTTGACTTGATTGGATGAATTCTGTTATGCATATTTACCATACTATAGATCAGAAAGAGAAAAAGAAATAACCAGCAGGCAAAACCAACCAACAGGGGCTAGAAAACAGCTACCAAATGACCAAAGGACCTGATCTACACCACGCTCAATAGAGTTTAACCCACACAATTGCTATGTTTGTGTTAACTTTTGTTGAACTTTGTATTAGGTGGGTTAAACTTTGTCTAGCCCCTGTTGGTTGCTTCTGCCTATAGTTCTCTTTCTGGTTCCCTTTCTGATCGATAGTATACTAACGGTGTTTACCCTTTCTGATCGGAGGACATGGGCGTATAGATGTTGAAATTTTCTAGAGCCTAAGATAGTCCAACCCTAGGAAATATGGACAATCGGGATCACTGCGAGTCGATGAACAACGAAATATAGTGATGGCAACTATTAGGGGCCATCCAATTAGTCCATAGAACCCAACAATTAGTTCAGGATACAAATAGGTATGGACTAATAAAACAACTAATTGGCTAATTTTTATCCATAGCTAACTAGCGTAGTCCATCCAAATAGGGCCTAAGATAGTCTGATACTTAGAAATCTTGATAGGCCAGATAATACTTTTGATGAAACAACAAAATATAGATTGTGTCAACTCTTGTGCCGAGTTCACCGCCTCCATCCATTGTTTGTCTTGCACACCTCCACCTTGAGCTTAGCTTCATCGTCCTCCAGCTCCTCCTCCCATTCCTCATCATCATCATTGTTGCAGGTGGCCTCATGGATCATGCTGAAGAAGCAGGTGTCGCCCACATTGAGGTTGTTGTCAGCGCAGAAGGTGCCCCACCCATACTTGAACGACACTCGCAAGACTTTGTTCATGAAGGTCCTCTCCAAGCCCACGAACTAGGACTGCCCAGCCATTTGTAGCTCGACAATGCACCAATGCTTGTAGTCGTGCGCTTGCTCAAAGTCCACTGGCACATTCTTTGCCTCGCACAAAAAATGACTGATGACAAAGAGGATAATGATAACTTGCGACATCATTGGTACATTCTACATCTCGCACGAGTGCTCACCAGATACTTAGCTTTGAGATCGTACTTCTTCAGGATCACTGCAAAACTCCTTGGCTCCGCGATGGGCAGGGAGAGCTGATTACCTCCGGCCTCGAATTCGTTAGGGTACTGCTTGCGGTAGTTGGTAATGTTGAAGACCTTGACGTTAATCTATGACCAGTTGTCATATCGCAATACACGAGAGTACCCATCATGGAGGTCGAGGGTGTGAGCGAAGTGACTCCATCCCTGGTGGAGGTACAAGTGGCTACCATCGGTGACGTTGGGGAACACTTCCACCTTCCATCGGGTCAGGCTCTACTCGTCGTCCAAACAAAGCTCGAGTTTCTGGAGACCTCCGATGGCCCAGGCAATCGTAGCTGGTAGCTTCTACGTTCATAAAGATCGGCATAGTCAGATAGAGGGACAAGTTCATTCCCAATTGCAAACCCCAGCAGATCGGATTCAGCAAACATAAATTAGGCACTTACTAATTTTTCTACATACATTCTAGGATGAAGGATCTTCAAGCACTCCAGGTCGCTCTGGCTCGGTCCTGCCATGTCTTTGAAGCCTAGCCATGCCAACTAGGGAACTTGACAATCTTGAGGAATCCTTGCTGATATATCTCTATTCTCATTCTCCTCTCGTGGGGGGTTCTTTTTCTGTGTTTCTAGTGTTGTCACAAACGCAAGGAGTCCATGCACTGATGGGGCATCAGTGGAGGAGCTAACATGTAGTAAAAACCAGAGCCGAGGCTCACGTCATCTCATCAGTGTACGGTTGGGAACATCAATGCTCCCGCATCTCTGGTCAAACATGCCTTCTGTGGTATGACAGGTTGTGATTCCCTAGGGAGCGCGATGGTACCTGAGGCGAAGCACACCGGTTGGAAAAAATCTTTATCTTGCCTTGCCCTAGAGTCCATGTGATGGTCCGAGCTTTGAAAATCTGATCGAGCCGAACACGCCTTCAGTCTACCCCTCAACTGCTATGACTGCTTGGAATGGAATCAAATAAATATAGAAAAGACCTATCACAACCACACCAGGCATTCAAGTCTCAAGTGTGTCAAAAGCTCCTTTTCTTGAATCACTTCTTGTGTCCAACTTTCCTGACGCATTCGCTTCACTCTCATATTTTACTATGCTCACAAGAAAGTCTAAAATACGACACATTTGATCTCGTCGGACACTAACAGTACAGAGCTGTGAGTAAAACTATTGCCTATGGAGTGCACTCGGTCACAACATTTGTATCAGTAGTAGTAGTCATGAGTGGCTTTGATCTGTGTTGAACCCAACTTGTCTTATTTTCATGTATTTGATAGGATTTGTTGAACTTGCAAGAACCATGCATCAAGGATTATTTTTATTTAGAAATTTTATACTTTACAGATCACACAAGGTCTGGCCGTCTAAAATCTTGACTACCTGGATGATGTGCTCCTGCATTCCCATGCAGGCGTGCGCACGTGGGTGGCGTTAGTAGCCTGTTGCAACAAGGGACGTTGCCTCCTGACCCATCGCATTAACATGATAGGGCGAAGCCCAGCCGCCCACACATGCAAACATCTCGGTCGTGGGGTGGTCGATGGCCCCCAAACTATAATAGCAGACATAAGGGGCGAGAGGGAAGGTTATACATGCTGCCTTCTCTCTATAGAGCTCCTGATTCCATCCCAAAGCTTTTGTCTTCCACCCTACTGCACCGCCGACACTTCCTACCAGGACCATGGCAGAGCAGACGAGGTCATCTATCGATGTGGAGTCCCTAGAGGCCTTCAACGCTGGCAATCCTCCACCGACAGATAGATCTCTCATTGGCCTGTCTCTAACCCACCAGTTCCCCTTTGGAGGTAGATCATCACCGCTCTTCATATTTTTTATCTTCATTTAACTAGAGTATGCGAGTAATGCTCACACTAGTATTTGTATTCATGATGTTTAATTTAACTAGTATTTGAAATTTGCCTACTATCTCAATAGGTCATCATGGGCATGACGGCGTCCCATGCCTTGTTGGCCTAGGAGCCCGGTTCTTCATCCGCGGTCACGCTTAGAAAGCGGCCCCGCGAGGCATCCCCCGATGGAGGCAGCCACCCGTGATTCCATGCTATGCTGCACTAGTCAGTTCGGTAAAAGTTGTTTGCCTTCTCAATCAGATTGCTCTCCCCCTTATCCTATATGGGCTTGAACTTGGCTTGCATTGTGCAGCGCTTCCTCCATGGCGGCGCCATCCCTGGTCATGGGGCTTTCCCCTGGTGGTGCTAGAGAGTCGTCCCATCGCCGCTTGCCGCCACCAAGCCCGTCTATCCCCACATAGCCCTCTGGTTCTGAAGTGGGTGAATCCTTAGAAGAGCGTGAATCCTCAAACGACGTTGACTACCATCAATTATTGAAGGATTACCATGAGGTCCAAGCATTTTTGTCATCGACCAGGCTAAATACCAAGATACTGCGTGGTGAGATGGACGCCACACGCGACGCACTTTAAGCTTCCAAGAATCTAGCCTCCTAGGCGCGAGGTGAATTGGTGATCGCCAAGGAGCAGGCCCAACACATGATGAACCTTACTATGGTACTAAGCACGTGGGTCGACACCCGGCAGATGTTCGTGCTAGCCGCCTATAACGCGGTCTTCCCCATTGGAAAAGTGGATAATCTGCTCGCCGTAGAGGAGCACCTCCTAGCCCTACTAGCGCACCTTCAAGCCATGGTGACCGAAGTCATTTGTCAGGGGACTGACATGGCACTGGCTGCTGCCCAGCTTTAGATTGGCATAGCGGTGAACCTCAGAGTGGTGGAGCAGGGTTTTCCACCACGTTCAATGGACGATGACATCGCCTATCTGATCGAGAGTTTTGAGATGGCCGCTAACACAGTCTTACCGAAGGTGGACATGGATGAGATCCTGCATGCCAACCTCGACCCCTGATCTATGGGACATATCAGTAGTATTTGTAGTCATGAATAAGTTTGATCTGTGGGACACCCTTGCAAAATATGTGAACTCTTATTTGCATGTTGGTGTTAACTTTTGTTGAACTTTGTATCAGGCCTTGTTTGGATGCATGTGTATCCACATCAATCCACATGTGTTGGAGTGGAATAGAATGGAATTTAGTTTAATTCCACTCCAATCCACTTCAACACATGTGGATTGAGATGAATACATGGACATCCTTGTTTGGATGCATGTGTATCCACTTCAATCCACATGTGTTGGAGTGGAATGGAATGGAATTTAGTTTAATTCCACTCCAATCCACTTCAACACATGTGGATTAAGATGAATACATGTGGATTGAGAGTGGTGTAGCTCAGGTCCTTTGGTCATTTTGTAATTGGTTTGTACCCCTGTTGGTTGCTTTTCACTATAGATTTCTTTCTAGTTGTCTTTGATCTGATCTATAATATGCTAAACATTCATGAGTGCCTTTTATCTCTGTTGAAGCCAACTCGTGTCTTTGATAAAATTTGTTGAACTTGAAAGAACCATGCAGCGAGGAGTTCAACTGAACAAGTCTAGAATATTGTTTTTGCTTCTACTTGTTTGTTGTTTTGTTTCAATTTTATTTGTTTCCTTTAGGGATTCAACGAAAGTACTCATACGAAATAGGTTTCCATGTATAACGTGAGATGTGTTTGGTCTGGCCAGATTTACGATGTTGGGACTTTCTTGCGTGCGTAGTAAATTTGAATACCTATGTGGCTCCCTAAAGGAAACAAATCTAAAGAAGGTACATGTGACAACCATTATAATTTCAACACCAGGAGCAAGTCTCGCACTTACAATCTGTTCAGCGTGGTGTAGCTTAGTTCATTTGGTTTTTGTTTGTTTTTTTTTTTTTGCCTTGGTGTCTTTGTCAATCTTTGTTGAACTTACAAGAACCTTGAAGCGAGGAGCAAATCTCGCCTCAGTCTAATGCAGAGCAGAGGAGCCATTGGTATTGAAATATTATTGCACACGTAAGAAAGTCCGACCGCAAGTCTCACCTCAGTCTAATATAGAGAAGAGGAGCCATTGGTGTTGAAATATTATTGCACACGTAAGAAAATCTGACCTCTATACATTTGAATGCGTTTGACAGTATCCTCCATAGTTTTTCTTGTCTTCCTGTGATGCTTGTTACTATGTCGTTTACGATTTTAAGTTTGGCTAACTTAATAGTAGCATAGCCTAGTAGTACAATATGGCAGGTGCATTGTAGTGCTTTTGAAGTGTCATTTTTGTGTATTTTGGAGTGCCCTCATCAGCATACCCCATGTACCCATGACATTAGAAATCAATATAAGTATTCTACTACAGCTGAATTAATGGATGAAATGGCGACGGGAGCTATAACACCACCGTAACACATGTGCGCACTAAACAAATAATTCAATTTGCAAACAAAACAAAGATGGCACACTAGTTTAGCTGAAATAATGACAACATCCATCATTGAGGAAATTAACATGTCCATAGACAAGCAAACAACATTGGTCCATTTAAAATGCATGACAGAGAGATACATCAAATGCGGCTTTATTTACTAATCTACTAATGAATCCAAGAACAAGGGAACATAAGGAAGATAGTATCATCTGCAGATGAACTATTTTTTAACGGTATGTCTACCATACCGAAAGACATGGACATGGATGACATGAAATTTTTTGTGGTCCATGTTATATGTGATGATTGTTCCATCCTCTCTAGCAAAGAAAAACAAATTCCATTCTGGGTGAACTGTGATCACTATGTCCTCATCAACAAATTCTGGGTAACCAAATCTAATATTAATCCTTCCAAATAGGATCCACATAGTGACCATATGCTTTAATGTCTAATTATTAGTACCATAGTCTTCAAGGATCTAAATTGAAAGCTTGGAATCATTGGAACCATCAACAATACATACACACAAGTGACCTTGAGCTTGATGCATGGAGTGGTGAAGACCACTAGGCCTATAAATTTTTCCTCCATATGTTTCCCTCCATATCCACAGCAATTATCATAGAGTACTCCCTAGAGTGCCCCATAATGTGTAGACAACCGTTAAGAAACACACTTGGTTGTCTGTAAAATGTCACATCAGTATGCTCGCCCCATTTAGATTCCTTATAGATCCATGCTGTAGTTTGAGATGAGTAGACCTACACACCTGTGCACACAGCGTTGACATCCACATATTCAATCACATCGAAGTGTGAGGAGGCTGTCAGATCAAATGCCAAGCGAGCCTCACCAACAGCATGGCCAACATCATTGGTGCTAGGCGACAGAATTTTAAACTTCTAGGTCATTTGATTGTAGACGACATAGCGGTATCCATCAGCCCCAAGGCACCAGCATAGGATGAGGCTATTGTAGCAATCTGAGACACCTACATTTTCAATGTTGAACGGCAAGAATTCCAAGGAGTGTGGGTGTTGGGGACCAATAGTAGGGTACCCGAAGAGGAGGAGCTAATAACCATCAACGTTGATTCATCCGAGAGGTCAATAATGTGACTACACCCTTGCTGGGCTTCACCTCGTCCAACCACCGAGGCCATGGGCTCCGCCTCATCCGACCCCCAAGGGTGGGCTCCACCTCGGTGGACACTGAGGCCATAGGCTCCACCTCACCTAACCCTCGAGGGTTGGCTTCGCCTCACCTGACGTCTAAGGGCTGGGTCCGCCTCGCCCGACGCCTGAGGGCGGGCTCAGCCTTGTCCGACCCCCAAGGGCAGGCTCTGCCTCGTCGGACGTCTGAGGGCTGGCTCCACCTCGCCCGATCCCCTAGGCACGGCTCCTAACGGAAGCTCACGCCATCGCCAACCACTACGGGCCAGAAGGTACAACCCAAGGTTAAACTTCTAGCATCGTACAGGGAGTGGTCACATCTCAACACAACCCATCCCTATGACATGTCATTCTAGGGGACTCACATCGCCCATAGTGATGGACACGTGGTCACTATGCTGCCTACTCCCCGTACGGCCGCTGATCAGCATGTTGGGTCGCCGCGCCGCCAGTCGGGGTGGGATGGGAACTCACGACCCGCTAACAACGACAGGGCATGGCATCATTAGGCGGATAGGCGCTCGGCATGGGGCTGTCCCTATCACCACCGGTCATGTTATTGGGGTCCGCACGAAGGAAAGGAAAGGCTCGGTGACCCTGAAGGACTTCCTCTCCCTCTCGTTCTTCTCTTTTCTCCTATTGTAACCCGTGCTTTCCCTTGGCCTATAAAAGGGAAAGCAGGGCGTCCCTTAGAGGGCATCGAGCATTGAACAAATGATCCATCGCACATCGCACCGCATCAGATCAGAACCACTAGCATCGAACCTCGAACACATAGCCGAGCAATGACCTAGCTCTTGGTGCCCATTTGTTCTTTCCACCAGAGACTTGGGGCCTGTCCCTCTCTCACCTGTTTGTAACCCCTAATACAAACTTTTCAGTGCTAGTAACATGAGCAACAGCAACGAACTGGACGTAGGGACATTCTACCTAAACCAGTATAAACCTCGTGTCCTCTTAGCACACCATCCGAGCTAGACGCTCAATAATACAAATTTACTCATTGGTGTTTACTCGAAACACTGACAGGGGGCGTACACCACAGACGAGGCTGGTAAAGTTTCAATTGCCATTCTCACTATCATAGAAGAAGCTAGCCATAGTCTGGGGCAGCTTCTTATGGTTGTTGCGGTTCGAGATGAGGTTTTTCTAGGAGCGACAGACACATTTGCAGCAGAACAAGGAGCGAGCGGGGATGCGGAGGATCTCAAAAATGACATCCTTCGTGAGGCTGGCCAGTGCATTCCTCTTGTTGGGAGCCTCCTCTATTTCGTCAGTGTGCAGTACGATGAGAGCTTCCTCAGTAATGAGATCACTGAAGAGGAAAATAATGCAACAAAGATCCATCAATGAAGTCCACAACTCATAGCAAAGTTTAACTTTAACAACCATTAAAAATTTTTATGGTACGACCTCATATAAATTTAGAGTAGCACCACATAGATATATATATAACTCAAACTAGAGTAACAGCTAATGGAGCTGTAACCATTACAATTTTAGTAGTTAATTGAGCTTCCTCGGTTTTCACAAGTAGAATGTCAGTGAACAAGTGGTAGTGATCATCATTGGCATCAGTAGCAACATGTGCAGCTTAAACATTATTGGCCTCAGCGATGTGAATGATGGACACAAAGTATTGATTTGCTTTTGATGCCTTCCTCTTGTTTGGAACCAAATGGATAACTTGGTTGTCAACAAGGAGAATGTAAGGAAAATAGACCATAGGTCCATTTACTTTGGATTTTGGTGTTTGATGACCAACACAACCAAATTGGACTAATGAATTTGCAAGTAATTGTTTTGTAGTTCAATAGGGTGCAAGACGTGACTTCGACGAAGGCGACATGATGATCCGATGATCAACACCATAAGCAAGACCCTAGAAGCACAAGAGAAGACCCAAGATATCAACTAAAGTCCAAGCATGAAGATGGGAACCAAGCTGGACGCAAGATCACAAAGAAACGAGCTCCACAGAGGTGACCGAACACGGCCCTATGAGTGATCGGACGCGTCCGATCAGTTGCTCGGCAATAGCAGGCGTCAGCAGCAGCAACCGAACGCTGAGCAAGGTAGTGACCGGACGCATAGACTTCATTGTTCATCGTTGCAGCAATAATTCAGCGTGACCGGACGCAGCGGCTGTGGATGACCGGACGCGCCAGGCAGTGGCGTCCGATCAAGTCTAGAAAGGTTCCAGAGCAGCGCCAACGCAGCCGGACAAGTCTGATCGATGATGATCAGACTCAGCAGTGCGTCCGATCTCTATGCGTGTGCTCAATGGTTGGGACAACCGGACATGTCAGGTCAGGACAACAGCAACGTCTGATCAGTAGCAGAAAGCTGGGTTTTGCCTCCAACGGTTACTTTCTCGGTGGGGCTTATAAATAGACCCCCAACTGGCCATTTGAGAAGTGGAGAGCTAAGGAAACATACCAAGGGTGTTGATACACCATTTTAGTGATCTCCACTTGCATAGTGTTTAGTGATTCATTAGGTGATTAGCGTAGGTGCTTTTGCGAAGTGCTTAGGTTGATTAGACCACCGCTTATGCGCTTGCTCTAGGTTTAGACCTAGTGTTTAGTGAGGTTTGCGCACCTCTTACCACTCGGTGCTTGCGCGCACCATTGTTGTATATCGGAGGGGCTTGTAGTCTTGCGAGATCACACCAATCGCGTTTGTCGTGTGGCCGCCACCGTGTACCGAAGGGAACAAGGCCCATGGTGGTTTGGCTGAAAGCTTGATAGTGAAGACGGTGGGGAGCGGTCTGGGAGAGGCTTGCCGGAAGGCACACCGGAGACTCACTTGCGCGTGGGGAAGGCCCAGGGCTATCCACGGAGTTACCCGATCAGGGAGCTTGGCCCTTGCGAGGGATTACTTGCGAGGGGCTCCAACGAGGACTAGGGGAAGCTTGCGCGCTTCTTGATACCTCGGTAAAAATACCAGAGTCGTCGACAGGAGTTTGCATATCTCTACCTTACTCTTTAGCTTCCGCATTTACATTGCAATCTTGGTTTGTGCTTTACTTTCCTAGCTTAGTGATAGGCTAGTTGATAGGTTTGGAACCTAGGTTGCATAACTCCTTTTTGCGGTAGAGATAGCAACACACTAGCTAAACCGTACTTTCACATCTAGATAGTTTATCTTTTGCATAGGTTTTTGCTAAGGATAGAAAAGAGGCCATAGTTTAGAGTTAGAGTTTTAAGTTGCCTAATTCACCCCCCTCCCCCCTCTTAGGCGTCATGGTCCCTTACAGAGAAGACACATAAAGCAAACATATGAGCTGCATCCTAATACATCCAACAGCCATGTAGACATCATTGGCACAGAAATGTGGCCTCAGATATGTTACAAGTTCAAAATACCATAAGGACTCACTGGTGGCACTGGAGCATATGAAATAGAAATGTAGAATCAAGCAAGCACCGGACAGAAAAAATAGTTTAAGGCAGAAGCAAAGGGCCTATATGTTTGCCTAGATAGATAGGTATAATCAAGCAAGCACTTGACAATTAACAGGCCTAGCACATAGGCATTTACAGTAAGAACATTGAGCATATGCAGAAAACCAAGACACCAGTAGAAAACCAACCAGTGCCACCTCCTAGTTATTTTCATCATCATTGGCCTAACCAGATATGCAATGCTACAATGTTTCTTGTATACCTCATGTTCAAGCAAGGACCAAAACAGTGAAGCGAACAGGAAAAGGCGAGAAAGGAGACCTGTGGATCATATTTGTCGCCTCTGTCGTGGCACGCAATGGACATGGACACCAATGACGCCGCACTCCATCGGGAAGACCCGCCGCCTAGCCTCCAAAAGGATGCTTGAGCCACCACAGCACACCGGGGATCCTCCATTGCCGCCACCGCAAGTCCAGCAAGCACAGATTTGTTTCCACTTGTAGGGGATACATCCAATATATCAACCTGTCCACACAAAGAACATATACTACTATTAGGACTCTAAAGACATGTCAACACAACCAGGCGTCTAGCGCAATGGTGAAGACAGTCTATTCCTTGATCTGGGTCCGGGTTCGACTCCCATGTCTCATGGTATTTTTGAGTTTGAATTTATTAAACCCCGACGACAACAAGTGACACGCAAGTCATCGGGTCCCACAGGTTGGATGGAGATGGAGAAAGATCCCACGGGTACACGTGACACATAAGCCATCGGGTCCCAAAGGTCAGATGGTCCCATAGGTACACGTGACACGCAAACCATCGGGTCCCACAGGTCGGATGGAGATGGAGAACGGTTCCACAGGTACACGTGACACGTAAGCGTCGGGTCCCACTGGTCGGATGGAGAAGGGTCCCGTAGGTACATATCGGATGGAGAAAGGGCTGAGCGGAGACTTTTATGACGAATTGCAAGCGTCACGGATGTGTAACTGCAGGTCCCACAGATACACGTCGAATGGAGAATGATCCCACAGGTGCACGTCGGATGGAGAAAGGACCGAGCGGGAGACTTTATGACGAATTGCAAGCGTCACGGATGAATAACTGTAGGTCCCATAGTCACATGTCGGATGGAGAAAAGACAATGTAGAGATTTATGACGAAGTGTCATTCATTACAGATCGAAAACTTCATCACAGATGTGTAATTAGTTCAATGACGAAGCTCTGGTCGTCACAGTTCTAAAGAGGACCGTCACAGATGAGTCGCGCAAGTGATCTGTGATGAAACCATGTGCTCTTCCATGACGTTTCTTGTGACGATATCAGATTTTGTCATAGATAGCGAGGGTTGGAGGATCATCACCATTGATCTATGACGAAACGTAAATATTCGTCATAAAAAGCAATGTTCTATGACAGTTTCGGATTCGTCATTAAGATCTTTGTCATAGAAGTGGATATTTCTAGTAGTGTAGGGTTAGGCCTAGTGTTTAGTGAGATTTGCACACCTCTTACCACTTGGTACTTGCGCGCACTATTGTTGTACTCGACGGAGCTTGTAAGTCTTGCAAGACCACACCAACCACGATTGTGGTGTGACCTGCCACCGTGTACAAAGGGAACAAGGTCTGCGGCGTTTCGGCTGGAAGCTTGATAGTAAAGACGGCGGGGAGTGGTCCGGGAGAAGCTTGCCGGAAGGCACACCGGAGACCCGCTTACGCATGGGGAAGGCCCGGGGCAATCCACGGAGTTACCCGACAGGGAGCTTGGCCCTTACGAGAGATTCCTTGCGAGGGGCTCCAACGAGGACTAGGGGAAAACTTGAGCGTTTCTTGATACCTCGGTAAAAATACCGAAGTCATCGACAGGAGTTTGCATCTCTATCCTCATCTTTAGTTTCCACATTTATATTGCAATCTTGGTTGTGTGCTTTACCTTTCCTAGCTTAGTTGATAGGCTAGTTGATAGGATTGGAACCTAGGTTGCATAACTCTTTTGCGGTAGAGATAGCAACACACTAGCAAAACCGTAGTTGCACAATTAGATAGCAACAAACTAGCTAAGGTGAAATTATAGGCCATAGTTAGAAGTAGAATTTCAAGTTGTCTAATCCAACCCCCTCTTAGGCGTCACGGTCCTTACAACGACGAAGGGACGGGTTGCCAAAGGTCAGCAACGTTGAGCTCTAGGTTGATGCCAATGGCGACCACCGCTTGGAAACTCAGATGGGGAGGGGGCGAGGGGCATTACTGATGCTGAGCTATGTCAAGGATGGGTCAAAGTCTTGCTGGGAAGGTCGGGAAGTTGGGTGATTTAGTCAATGTTTTGCGAGATTGAGAGGCCTAAAGTTCAGAAGAGACCACGGTTTCACTCCGGATTAAACCCCCTAACTTTTATGTTGAGTTGCCCAGCTTGGTGTATGAATTTCAATGCGTACACTTGCTTAAACCTCAACAAGATTTTCTTGCATTTCAACTAGCTAGTATAGGTTTCAACTTCTATTTAGACACTTGGTTAAGTTATATACAAGAATTTGGAGAAAATAGGTTAGCCATTTGACAGTTTCTGCTATGTTTAAGGACTCAAGAATCTTGAGGGTTGATTATTTCTCTTTGAGTTAGTTTTAACACCCTTCCAATCAAAATTTTCACATTGGCATTGTTCTAGGTCCAAATATAGGTCTTATACTGCAACTTTCATGTTGTCACATTTTTAAGTGTGTATACAAAATAAAAGGTTAAGCAGCCCTAATCATTGCCAGAAATTAACATTTCATGTATATCAAACTTTTGCACTCTACACCTCCGACTTAAATAATTTGCATATATTTCTTTTTCTAAAAAATTAATTAAACACATTTTAATTTGAGGGTTATGGGGTAGTTCGGCTAGGGTCTCATATTTTATAAGTGAGGACATTTTCAAAAATGTTTTAAATCACCTAGGGCATCATTCTCTTATCAACAAAAACGTCTCCAAAATGTCATAAAAGGGCACATCCGCACATGTATGCATGAATAGTGCTATGCACATGAAATGCATATGCTTAGCCTTAACACCTACACATCACTTGCCTAAAAGTCTGGCGAGTTTTTAGTCATGCTTCCTCGTCCTTGAGTCATACAGCCTGTTCGCTTGTTGGTTTCAGCCAGCCCAAACCAGCCAGCCAACAGTGTTTTCCTCTCACAATAAACCAGCATCAGCCAGCCCAAACCAACCAGCGAACAGGCCGATAGTGTTTCAGCACCTATTGTCTATCCACAGAGGATACATACTTGCTGACATAGACATCTACAGTATCTTACTAAACAGGTCAAGCAGATGGAGAAACATAGAGCAAACTATCCTTGCTGTGTTGCATAGTGCCAGAAAAATAAGTACAGAACAGACCAAAACCTTATACACGCAGCAAAATGTAAGCTATATATACACAATTGCAAAACTTCTATTAGCTTGCCGCAATGGTTACTTTATTCATCCTAAACAGGTATGTGCCCATGTGCTCCGGCATCAGTTTGTACCTTGTCCTGTGTGTAAAGTAATACATGGCATCCACCATCAGTCACTGCCACTGCACCTGATTTGGAATCAACAGCAACACAGGAGACTCGTCCACCTGGTTGCACGACTTTGATTAGAACGAACTGACTCGTACCACAAACACATAATTCACTCTAAAACAGATCATAATAGGAAGAAATTATGGTTAACATTGTCAGGCACACTGAATTAATGCCCACAGGTGGAAAAGAGCTCGGAGTAGCTTAGCCATGGTATCCATACCTAATTCCTAGTAAAATCTACTATTTAGCAACCATGTTTCATTATAAATGTGGAACTATATGCGTTAAGTGAATATATATATATATATATATATATATATATATATATATATATATATATAATAATAATAATAATAATAATGATGTTGATATGATTTAATTTGTTCACTCAAGATGAGAATGAAGATGGCCCTCAGTGAATAAGCATGTTTCGACATTACAACATGACATCAAACATCAAGACATGGTAATGTATCACTTACGGTTGAAACACTGTGTACCAGTCACTTTTCTCCCAGAAGACAATTCCCACAAATACAGCAGACCAGCATGTGTCCCAGCATATCCATAGTTACCGCAAGCATCTAAAGCAGTAACTCTGAAAAACAAAAACAAAAAATACATCTGACAAACTGCCAAAAATTCAACTGAGAACCTGAGTATTTCAAGCATATCTTTAACGATGAGGAGCGTTAAGGTAGCAAACTAATCAAACTTCATACATTAGTTTCCTCATATAAAAATCTAAATGTAACTCTCTTAAGAATTGCATCCTATATTACAATGTTAACAATAGCCCCAGCATGGCAGTTTCCACTTTCAGTCTCTATATATGAAGATGAAATAGTCCGAGGGATAGCCAGCATGGACAGTGAGATGACAGTCAAGGTGATATGGATTGGTTTCTTGATTGTAATAAACATTTGTCGGGGTGGTCAGATGGTGAGGTCTTGGAGCGGAATAGCCCTATTGAAAGAGGGCACTGGATTTTGGAGAGGACATACATGATGTAGATGGGATACTCTTTTTTCTCGAACACGCAGGAGAGCTGCGTATCATTATATTAAGAAGAAAAGGGGGCAACACAACCACAAACATAAACACCAACACACACTACACACGCCACTCTAATATTTTGTGATTACAAGCGCGCCTGTTAGAACTGAGACAAGCGACCGACACCCCCAGACACCAACCTACTACTCTTCATGAGCCGGACCAGTCAAAGAAGAGAGGCTCCGCGCGCCTGCTATCTCCCAAAGACGCTGTTCATCACTAGTGACGCTGAGAGCTCTTGGCATACTAGGAGTCGCTCCCTCGAATACACAAGCATTGCGATGTGTCCAGATAATCCAAGCCCCTAGCACGACCAGGGAATTAAATCCCTTCTTTTGGTGTTCTGGAATTATGCGCCATGATGATACTCTAGGGGCTCATTTGGAAACCTCAACCCCAGTGGGGATCCCAGACTACTCCCTAGATGGGAGACCCACAAAGCCAGCTCCCCTTGCTAGATGACCACTCGGAAACCCATGCAAGAAGGATTTAGTGCCCCAATTCCCTTGAGGCTGTATTAGGCCGATGAATGTTGAGTAGTCTTTGAGGCTGTATTAGGTGAATGAACCTCGTGCAATTACTTTTGATTTTTGAGTTTCATAACTCTCTTGAGCTCACTGCCCCAGGGTGTTAGGTCAGGATCCTTGGTCATGTTCTGATCGTGTCCTTTTTGCTCCAGCCCATGGAGCTTTTGTGGTTTTGTGTTTGGGGGGTGTGTGGGAGGTGGCCCCTCTTGAGTTGGGTTATGTTACTCGACTCTTTGTACTTCTCTCTCTGAATGAAATGACACGTAGCTCTCCTACGTCATTCGAGAAAAAAAGTTGCAGAACTCTCTTCATTGTTATGATTGATTTTGACTAATAAGTTTTAGTAGCAGGGACTCCTATCCATTTCGTTTCTAAATGGTCCCAGGAAAATATTCCCTACAGGGATTGCCTTCCCTGGGTTCTGAGGGGTCACTGAAAAGCCAAAAACCCCTTCAGGGATCCTCTGCCCATGGTCCCTTTCCCTATGATTCCAAGCAATTCCCTGTTGCTCCTCCCAGACGCGCTAGGTTCCCACATAAACCATGTGGTAGAGCTTCTCGTCGCTCCATCTCCAGGAGACGGCGGCACAGAACAAGAACGTGGCCAGGTCAAGGTCGATGGCGGCGAATCGAGCTCCTCACATCGATCGGGGTCGGACCACCAGCGAATCATGCTCCTCCATGAATCTAGTCGGCTGGCTATGAATCAGTAGACAAGGGCGGCAAGGGAGGGAGAAGGGCGGCAGGTAGCGGAGCGGAGCAGAGTACTGGGGAGCATGGGGGACAGGCTTTTTCCACTCCCCACCTGCAGTGCAAAACCGGAGTGCTTCACGCGCGGAGCAGGCGGGTGCAGCGGCATTTTGCTGCATTGTACCGAATCTCGCAGAGTGGAGCGGAGCAGAGCACTGCCAAAACTGGCCCTTAACAAACCTGAAGCTAACATAATATCTAAGCAATTAAGAAAAGGAAAAGGGGTGGTTTCAGTGGATGGTTTTGCCTTGCTGGGTCCACATGTCATGTGGTCCCTTATATCTCAAAATAACTCGTAGCTTTTTTCATATGAAATCAAATGAAGACAGACATTATATCAAAATTAGAGGGCTCGACACGATCTACAAGTTCGTAGTGGACAACTATTTTATTTGAGATCATTAGAAGACCAAATAATTGTTTTAATTTATCAGATTTTGAGTTCAAATTTTTGAATTTTTCGAATGACTTCAGATATTAACATTGTCTGTACCAAAGCTGTAGCTCATAATGTGATCCATAAATATTTAGTTGACAACATTTTTATTTGAGATAGTTTAGAGGCTCAAATATCGTTTCAAGTTACTGGATTTGAAATTCAAAATTTTAATTTTAATTTTTCAAATGACTTCAAATGTTGACATTGTCTATACCAAATTTGCAGCCCTTAATGTGATCTATAAAATTGTAGTTGACAAGTTGTTTATCTTGAGATAGTTTAGAGGATCAAATATTCGTTTAAGTTATCAGATTTTGAAATTCATTTTTTTGTTTTGTAAATGATTTCAGATGTTGACATTGTCTATATCAAACTTGTAGCCCTTGATGAGATCTATAAATTTGTAGCTGACAACTTTTTTTACTTGAGATAGTTTGGAGGCTCAAATATTTGTTTTAAATTATCATATTTTGCAATTCAATTTTTGGAATTTTTTAATGACCTCAGATGGAGAAACATTCTGCACCAAAGCATTGCTTAGAGAGATCTAAAACTTTCCCATTGAATTTTTTCATTTAAGATCATGTGATTTATTGAGTTGCATGCATCAACCAGTTCAACCCAAAAGCTTAAGCTTACGAGGAAGATGGGCAATTCACTTTATATTCCAACACTCCTCCACATGACTCAAAAGCTTAAGCTTATGGGAAGATGGGCAATTCACTTTATATTCGAACACTCCCCCTCACGTGGAGGCTCCCTCAGGCCCAGACGCGGAATAGGAGCGGACAACAATTATTTTATTTCATTGTGCCTACCAGAATTCGAAATAGAGACCTCTGGCTTTGATATCATATTGAGTTGCATCCACCGACCAATTCAACCCAAAAGCTTAAGCTAATGGGAAGAGGTGAGCAACTCACTTATATACTCCAACACTCCCCCTCACGTGAAGGCTCCCTTGGGCCTTAGACATGGAATAGGAGCGGATAACAATTATTTATTTAATTGTGCCTGCCAGAATTCAAACTCAAGACCTCTAGCTTTGATACCATATTGAATTGCGTGCACTAACCAGTTCAACCCAAAAGCTTAAGCTTACGAGGAAGATGGTGTTGTAGACTCTTTCATTAGAAAGCAGTACACTAAAAGAAGAAAGCGACGCCAGCAACCACCGGTGGCTAACTCTGGGCTGCTGCTGCAAGTTAGGAGCAAGAGACTAGGAATAGGAGATTTGGTCAGCAGGTTGTTAGTGCATGTTAGTGCACAGTCGACCAAGTTAGGATCTCGAGAGTAGGAATAGGAGATTTGGTCAGAAGGCCAGCCATTAGGGGGATACAACTAAGGGCCAGCTGATTGAGAGGGATAAGCAAAAGCAGAGTTTTGTCATTCAGAGCCTCCCAGGGAGGGCGAACTAGCTCTGCTGCTGCCATTGTTTAGGTTTAGCCATTGTTGAATAATCCTCATATCCACAATAAACCATTCAGTTCCCTAGCCATATCATCCTGGTATTAGACAGCTAATCCTCTGCAATGGGTGACTCCTCGCCGGCCGATCTCATGGCCGCCATGAACGCCATCGGTCCGATCTCTCCTCCATCAAGAACGAGGTCACGACGGTCAAGGGGGATCAGAGCCGCCTCTCGGTGGCCGTCAACCACCTACGGTCCAAGAAGATGACCTCCGGCACCTCCAACCACAACAAGGCGCCTAAAAAACTAGAGACCCCCAACCCGCCACTGCGCAAGCCGCCGACGCACAAACTCTGCTTCTCGCGCTACAGCGGCGGAGCAGTTTTTCCGCACCCACCGTACACCAGACGAGGAACGTGTCTGGTACGCGTCCTTCTACATGGAGGGCACTGCCCAAGATTGGTATTACCGCCTTGGGGGAAAACCGCGGTGCGCCCACCTGGCTGGACTTCGTCGACAAGGTCTAGCGCACGTTCAGGCCCCCCCCCAATGCGCAGCAATCCCCTCAGCACCCACATGAAGTTGCGCCGCACAGGCACAATGGAGGAGTACAAGGCACAAATCCTTCCCCTGCTCACCCACTGCCGCAATCTCGACGAATGGGACCAGATCGACACATTCACGGGCAGCCTGCGCATCCCTCTGCAGACGGACGTCGAACTGCAATGCCCGCAGTCCCTCGACAACGCCTTGGGGCTCGCCAGGGCCTTCGAGCACCGCCTGGAACTGGACGATGATGACGACGACGACCCTGCTGCCTCCTCTGTGCCGCGTGTCCTGCCTCGCACCAACCCGGCGGCCCAACCACGCCCCCCTGCGGCCATTTCTGAGCCGCACACACCACCTCTGGCGCCGTCCAGACGCCGCCAGCACCCACCAAAGGCGCGCCACCGCCTCCCGGTGCCCGATACAAGCGCCTAACACCACAGGAGATGGCACAACGTCGCACTGACGGCCTCTGCTTCAACTGCCCGAAGAAGTTCACCAAGGATCACCACAAATCCTGCACAATAAAGGGCATCGACCTCATGGAGTTAGCGGAAGACGCTCCAATGGACGACACTCCGGCGACACTCTGGCGACCAATGACACCTCCGACAACGAGGACGTGGAAATATCCCTCCACGCCCTTACTGGTGTCACCACGGCGGACACGATGCTCATGGACACCACCATCAAGGGTGCCTCACTGCGCGCCTTGGTGGATTGCGGCTCCACGCACTCCTTCATCGGTTGCGACACCGCTCGCTGTCTTGGCCTCACGCCAGCGTCACGGCCGAGACTCATTGTGGGTGTCGCCAATGAGGACCATGTTCCCTTCGATGGGGTCTGCAGCAGCGTGGAGGTCACCGCCGGGGGTGAGGGTTTCTCCATGGACCTCTTCGACCTGCCCCTCGCCGATTACGAGCTAGTGTTGGGCTAGTCTGTCACTGGCTCAAGTCTTTGGGCCCCATCCTATGGGATTTCGATGACCAGACTATGGCCTTCTAGCACCAGAACCACCGCGCTCAGTGGACTGGCATTGGCGTGACGCGTGGTCCCATCCTCCATGCCATGGATCGCCTGGACCTACTGCAACCGCTCCTCGCCAAGTTCAGAGACTTCTTCGAACACCCCGTCGTCCCCGCCGCCACCCCGACCTATCTCGGCGGAGGGCGTGGCCATGGACCCGGCCAAAGTCGACATGGTGCAATCATGGCCAACACCACGAACCCTCCGTGCTCTGCGTGGCTTCCTCGGCCTCACAGGCTACTACCGGTGCTTCATCAACAACTACGGCGTCATTGCCACGCCGTTGACTGCCCTCCTCAAGCGCGACATGTTCCGATGGACAGACGCGGCGACAACTGCATTCGAGGCCCTCAAGGCTGTCTTCCACGTGGTATTCCTAAAGAAGTTCCATGGTGGGCCCCAGCTGACATCGTTCCACTGCCAACAGTGATCCACGGCCATGCTGTTCCATAAACAAGTCACATTGCTCGGGCTCGTCTCAACCATGGTGTGTGGGAAATCCTGGTGCAATGCCTTGGCCAGAGCCCTGCTAATTCCACCTAGGAGCTGCTGGAAGAATTCACAACCACTTATCCCAAATTACAGCTCGAGGACGAGCTGTTTCGAAAGGAGGGTGGAAGTGTTGTGGACTCTTTCATTGGAAAGCGGTACACTAAAAGAAGGCGCCAACAACCACCAGTGTCTAATTCTGGGCTGCTGCTAAGTTAGGAGCTGGAGACTAGGAATAGGAGATTTGGTCAGCAGGTTGTTAGTGCATGTTAGTGCACAGCCGGCCAAGTTAGGATCTGGGGAGTACGAATAGGAGATTTGGTCATTGTGAGTGCATGTTAGTGCACAGCCGGCCATTAGGGGGATATAACTAAGGGCCAGCTGATTGAGAGGGATAAGCAGAAGGAGACCAGGGAAGGCGAACTGGCTCTGCTGCTGCCATTGTTGAATAATCCTCAGATCCTGAATAAACCATCCAGTTCCCTAGCCATATCAGATGGGCAATTCACTTTATATTCTAACATAATTGTCTTCATTTAATTTTTTTTAATGGGCTTCTAGATGATCTCTAATAAAATAATTGTCAACTACAAAATAGTAGATCGCAGTCAAACTCTACAGTTTTGATATAAGGTTTATCTTCATTTGATTTCATAAGAAAAATTTATGAATTGTGTTGATATAAGATATCACCTGATATATGGGCCCAACAAGGCAAAACCACTCAATGTAATCACCTAAGTGGTAGATCAAACGATTTTGGATAGATAGGGGGATAGTATATCTAGTTTGTAGGTCAGGGAATGAAGTAGACACTTCTAAACATCAGGGTGAAGCTTGACACACTGCTAAACGTTGGGGGGGAGGGGGGGGGGGGTGCATATAGACTTTTTTTTCTTAAATATAAGTGATAAAGGTTTAGCTCTAGGCCAACCGCTGAAATATTGTTGCTTGCTACAGCAGCACATCGATACAGGTACCACACCTGGTCAGCACTCATAACACTAGTACACAGATTTTGAGGAATCAGATTGTCCATCATGGTGGCTGATAAGTTGGCCAGGCCATGTTATGCACGAACATCATGACCCGTTATAGCAAGTTGTCAGGAGTAAGCTAGCAAGTTGAGAAAACCTACTGAAACTGAAAGCCACCTTTTGAGAATTCAGTGTTGCTTAATTAGAATTGTTGATAATCTCTTTAGATAAATATACAGTTCTGTGAGATGCAATTGTAAGTCTATACTTCTTAATACTTATGGCAACATGCCAACATGTGTACTTCTGTGAAATTTACTTAAAAAATTTTTAAGGTATCATATATTCAAACCCATTAACAAAAATGAGAGCAATTCTCAGCATGTGGTTTTTTTCTGAAAAATCAATGTATGGCATGACAGTACATGGAGAAGCGACTGTACCTTGTATCCAAAACATTTCCCATAAAAACTCTCTTCTTCGCTAGCAGAGCTAGCCTCCATCGGGCATTGTTTTCCTTGGCTCGAAGATCATGTTGATACTCAGCCACAGAAGCAGAAGAAATCAGTACCCAAACTGCTATATCTTCTCTTGGTGGCATCATAAAGTTCTCCCTGTCATTTTTTCTGGACAAGTCACTGACTGTGATCTCTTGTAGCTTTTTATCTATGTCATCAACTGGAGCATGAATAATATCCTCCTGCAGACTACAGAAGCCAACTGGCAGAATCTGGAAGACTGTGTTTCCTGGAGCTGCAAAAGTTGCCAATAGTGTGCGCTTGGAGATGTCCCTAAGAAAATTATTTAATTTCAAATCATGTCTCTTATATGAAGCCGATTATCAAAAAGAAGCATGTTTAAAGGCTAATTGAAACTCATAGAGTACAGGTCAACTCAACTTGTCAACATGCACAAATGAACACATGGTTATATTGTTATGGCGTGATGTTGTTAACATGATTCACTTCATAGCAGAGTCAAGCATCATTGTAGCATTTTTGCGCACCATCTTTCAAGCTTGTTAATACTTAACACAAAGTAAGAAGAGCAGACAAGCGAACCCTTCACTATGCAATATGAATTGTAAGTGCATTGGTCTTTTCAGAAACCAGAATATTAATTTCACTTTGAGAATGTACTGAGAGCCTGAGTACTCGAACGTAATTTCAACCACATTGTGATCCGCAGTCAGATGGGTCAGTAGGGTTAGATCCAATATCCCAATCCCCTTCTATCCCTGAGTAGGGTTAGGGTTGGGGATAAGTAAAGGAGATGTACCATTAAAGGAAGCAAGAAGAAATAGACCCAATATCCCAAATCCCCTTCTATCCCTGCCCTTGTGGTCTAACTGCCACCTGACGGCTGGCTGATGTCCAGCAGCTTGCATTCTGATTCGTGTTCAACTTTGCGTTCAAAAAAAAAAGATTCGTGTTCAACTGTTCATAATGCACATCTTCCATTTTCCTCCTCTTTCTCAATTTTTGCTGGGTGCAGGCCCAAGGCCTGGAGGTAGGGCATTCACCCTTGAGCAGCCGCCTGTCAATGCTGCCATCAAGTGTCAGACTGATTGGGAGGGAACAACTGGAGACTAATTTTCTCATTCCTTAATACATAAGGAATACATATAAAACTCTTGCTTTGGGAAAATACCTCCCCCGGTGGGTGTTGCACTAAGACAAAATAAGTCGTTCACAAGAAAACCCCCCAAACCCCAACTACCAGGACGTACCACTGACTGCCAGGAGGCACCTGCAGACACGTATTTTGCTGTAACAGTCAATAGACCACATATTTCTCATAGTGGTGAGGGGGATTTTTTTTTTAACCTAGCCCGTGGGGAGTCGAACCCAGGCCTGCTGGGTGCTACTAATTCACTACAACCACTAGGCTGCAGCCTGCAGACCCGTTTGCATCTCATCTCTATTCTCCATATACATAATACATCACATATCTATCTCTATATACATGATACATGGACAACTTGACCACTAACATTTTTTTCCTTCAACAATGAATCCCTAAAAATACACAGCTAACTAGATGCAGGTTATAGTAATCGTCTAGCTAGTTCTTGCATTGCTGCTGGAACCACACACATAATAAGTATGTTCTGATCTATTCGTTAATATGTTGCTAGTTCCTCCCATTTATGAAGCATATCTTATATTTCTGAAGCATATACTATATTCTCCCATTTGATCAACTTACTTGTGTATTGACTCGGAATTTCAGACATAATATAACTGGTCTCAAAACTGTTTACATGATAACATATATGGGACCGAGCTATGAATATTTTAGCCTTTTAGCATCTCAGAGCAAAAAAAAAGGCACAATTTTAGTAAAAATTGCTGTTGTTAATTACTCCCTCCATTCTAAATTATAAGTCGTTCCCAGAACGAAGAACGACTTATAATTTAGAATGGAGGGAGTAACTTTTAGTGTCACCATTTTCTTGCTCATCCAGTTTCTGTAAATGATATGCGAACAGTGACAAAACAAAGAATAACATCCCTAATTTCTTCTACTCCAAACTAGCTTCTGTGCCACATGAATGCAGCAAAATCTCTTCTACTCCACTTTCGCATTTCTTTACCAAGCACTGCCAAAAAGAAATTGAAATACAATGCAAGCAAATCCATCCATTTAAGAAACAGAACAGAAAAAGACATTTCCATTTCTTTTAATGATCGGATGGGTGGGAATGATGGTAAGGATGGCAGCGGATCGGGTTCAGGGCGGATATCCGCGGGTTTCGGGTTCGGTTTCAGGGCCTGATTTTTTCCCACGGTTTTTTTCGGGTTCGGATACCCGAAATGCTGCGGTTTTGGTGCGGATCTTTAATTCCACCCACAAAGCTCCATCGGGCCCCGTAAGATTCAGCCCACTAGTAGCCCAACTAGCAACCCTAGGTATATAAGATCCCTCAGCCCTCTCTCGCACCCCAAGTTTTGAAAGTCGACGACTACGACGCGCCTAGTCGCTAGGCTACGGCCCGGCGCCTGGACTAGGGGGGTAGTCGCCCCTCAAGTCGACGGGAGCGCCTAGGCGGCGCTAGGCGGCGCCTCCGCGCGACTCGGCGGCGCCCAGAAGCCCTAGGCGGTGCGGAATCGACTCGAGTCGGCCCGGGTTTCCCAGCGCGCGCAAAATATTATGTGGCGGCCGGCGAACGCGCGCGCGGGAAAGGTTGGCGCCGGGGGGAAATTGCCACGCGGGCGCGACGGATAAGGCCGCGTATGGGTACCGAAGCCGCGCGACGCTATTACCGCTGCCAGGCGACGCTCCTCTCCGCCGGGAAGTAGCTTCCGCCGGCGCCGACGCTCCTCCCCGCCCGCCAGTCCGTTCCGACCTCGTCCTCCTCCACTCCTCCCCGGTCTCCGCCCAGCTCGTCCTCCTCCCCGCATCGAAGCCTCGAAGGGCCTCCCCGCCAGGCCAACTCCCCGCCGCCCAGTACCCTCCCCGGCGGTCATCTCCCTCAGGCAGAGCCCCAACCCCTAAGGCCGACGCCCGAAGCCGAAGGTATGTCCTCCCCTGCTCTGCTCTGCTCCCTTGAACTGCTCTGCTCTGTTTCCCTGCTGCTCTCCTCTCCTCTGTTTCTGAAATCTGAAGTATGAATCTGTGAATTGCTGTAGTACTGCATGTATATATCATTATATCTGATTGCTTGTTCTGAAATCTGATTGCATAGTTCTGAAACTCAGATTGGTTGATTGCTACAGCCTACAGGACCTAAGGTATGTCTATCTAAATTATTCATGATTTCTGCTATATAAATATATATATTATGCTATATATATTATATATTATACTAAATTGGCAAAACGCCTAGCATCGCCTAGGCTAGCCTAGGCTGGACTAGTCGCTAGGCTAGGGGTCATCGCCTAGATTTCGCCTAGCGCCTAGAAAAACTTGGCTCGCACCCACCCAGCGCCGCACGCCGCACCCAACCACGCACCTCTCTGCTTCTCTCTCTCTCGGTCCTCAGGCCAGCACTTGCGGCTCGTCCTCAGGCCCTCGCGTTCAGCGCCCAGTGCCCAGTCACAGCAAGCAGAGGAGCAAGGGCCGGCGCGCCCTAGCCGGAGCAGGTGCCACCCCACGCTTCCCGCAAGCGGCGGCAGCGGGCCGCGCGGCGCCCCCCCCAGGCCCCAGCCGCAGGCCCGCAGGCGGCGGCGAGGACCGCGCGGCGCCCCCAAAGCCCCAAGCCGCAGACGCGCAGGCGGCGGCGGCGTGGTGCTCCCCAGGCAGCGGCTCATCGCATTGGGCCAGGCGGCCAGCACATCCTCACGGATTCTCGGCTCAATGTTTCGGGTTTTTGATAATCCGTTGGGTTTCGAGGATCCGCGGGCTTCGGTTTCGGGGATGGATTTCCGCCCAAATTGGTGTTCGGGGCGGATTCGGGTTTTCAGTTCGGGTTTCGGTTTTGGGTGCCCTAGAGACTCCACCCAATCCGAACCCGCCCCTGTTGCCATCCTTAAATGATGGAGAGATGTCCCAGACCATTGTAACTGAAGCTGTCTCTATGATGGTAGATAGAGTGATTGACCCCACTTATATGCGTATTAATGACAACACCTCCATGCACCCCATCATTGGACTTAAACAGAGGACATTATATTTGACTTAATCTATGAACCTTCTAGATATTGGGCCTGAACAAACTTAAGATAGGACTCTTCTGTGTGCTGCAACACTAATTCTAGAAAATTCTATGCCAAATTGACACGGGAAGACATCTTGCATGAGAGAGGGCTCAGATCATTTCTTGTATTCTCTCCCCACCACATTGTAATTTATATGACAAGCATTTGGATATAACTGGCATGAAGCATTCGAGATGCACTGACCAAATCCCTAACAAAGATAACTACCACATCAACAGTGACTGCAATAATTCCCTTTGGCACTGCACAATACACAAGTGACAAAACTGAGATACTAGAGCATACCACAAACAAAAGCCACCTTCGCCATCATGGCCAATAATGAGAGATGTGCTTTTTGGCATCCTTCGAAGCTCCAGTACAGGACCCATGTTACCCAAACTAGGAATCACATACTGCTCAGATATCTCACTGTGAACACAAAAAAAGGAATAGATTACACCCATCAAGAGTTAGTATGGATATCTAAATCAAGTTTAAGGGGAACTCCTGCAGTAAATATGATTCAAAATCATGATGGTAATGCCAAAGCAAAAGGAAGTACAACCATGGACATGGACACATGGTGCATGATTAATGCATCACAGAAATACTGAGACACTTGAAAAACGTTAAACAATGTGCTTAGCATGTGTTCATTAGAAAGACTAGGACATCCACAAGACAACCAAATAGGTACTCAGAGCAGAACTGTTTTTTCCCAGACTTCTTCAATTTGCACTCTAAATGAAATAGCTTTCGATATATCCTGCTATAGCTTTTATAGCTTCCGAAGGAGGCTACCGCTAAATGTCATAGCCCGCAATTTAAAACCATGAACCCAACAGATCATTAGAAACTCTTATCTTTTATTTAATACCAATACTTTTTCATAAGACATGATTTATTGACAAATTTGAGTGCATCAAGTGAGTGGTGTGTCCGAAGTCTTGGCTAATGTAAGGTTCTGATTTCTATTGCACAGGGAATGTATTCTAATTTTCTTCATTTCAAACATATAAATAGATTGCTATAATATTTCCAATAGAGCACAACCATTCAATCCAACCTTTTAACATGAAAAGTAGATGATTACTAGAATATTGTACTTTGCACATAGTAAAATTGTAATTTAAAAAAAGAGGTATTAAAACATGAGATGGAAAGGGACACATATAATGTTGATACTACAGAAAATATGTACCTCCACCCATCGACCATTTCCCAGATATGCAAGTTTCTGCTATCTTCAGTAGCTACAATGTAATTTGGTTCAAATACCAGAATGCACGACACTGTCCCATAAGGCATCAAATTGGTTACAAGTGAAACATAACCCAAGTTAACAGATACAATTTTTAAAGAATTATCTTCGCATCGGCCCAAGTTGCACACTGAGCACAAGCAATCAATGTTTTGTATCCTGTCAATAAGAATATTTAATCAGCACCAGCATAAGGTATACTCCCTTCCGTCCACAAAAGGATGCAACTACAGGATTTGTGCAAGTCAAACTAGATTAATTAACTTTGACCAAGTTTATAGTTTAAAGTATTAATATTTATTATGTCTTCAACTAGGTTTACTATGAAAATATATTTCATAATTAAATTAATGGTACTTATCTTATATAATAAATGTTTGTACTCTTTTATATAACTTTAGTCAAACTTCAAATCATTTGACTTCTCGAAAAGTGAGAATTGCGTCCTTTTGTGGACCGAGGAAGTATATACAACATTTTCCGGCATGTCACTAAGGGATTATGATTACAACCTGCAAGAAGGTATTCTGATGCTGCTCAGGAGGACCAGAAACTGGCCATCAGGTGTAAAATGCAAACCAGATCTTCCAAACGGAAACTGAAAAGAACAGAAGTGCAAGGAATTTAGTGCAATGTTGCATCACCCGGGGGGGAAAAACTGTGCTCACAGAAAACTCTTACATTTCCTGTTGAAGAATGGTCCAAGGTGGGTAGTACAAGGGGAGTGTAACCAACAAAACATGGTGGCGCATCTTTCTGGTCTTTAGGAGTGATAGTGTAAACATAAAGGAATCTTTGGCAGCTCTCCAAAAGGCCACACAATACATAAATATAGAAGCTGTTATGATTTTTAGCATTTAACATGACAGACAAGACAGGCAATGGGTGCAGGTAGCATCCCACCAGCTCTAGGTGATGATCTGACCTTCTTGCTTGTGTTCTTCTGTATGCAGATACTAAACCATGTGTACTATTGGTCATAGAAAGGGCATTATCTGGTTGGTGATGAAAAACATCATTTTCACCCTTTGGAGATATGTGTTCACAAACATTGCCTTCCCCACATACAGATAGCATCGTGTTCTTATTACCATTTTTACATCCAATTTGACATTCTTCCACTTTGCCAAGCGAATTTCCTTTAGTCTGCTTTAACTCTGTCACCAACAGGACAACCTTTAGTGGTGCTTACTCTTTGTGACCCATCACTAGAATGCATGCCTTTGTCTGATGACTCAAAAGCAACATGTTTGTCAACAAACTCAACATTCTCAGAATGAAAACTAGTATTGTCATCAGATTTTGTACATTTATAGCTTACACTATGGAACCTAATTTTCCTTCTGATCAATTGCTGGCACTTCAGTATGATGTTGTTCATCTCGCATGACCAACAAAGATGATTTTGCCTCACTCACAGGTGGCAAAATCAAAGTTGAACTCACATAACGCTTACCCCACTTTACAACATCATTATGTGCATTAGAATGAACTGGAGCAGGCAAGATATTTGCTAAACACTCCTCATTCCTCGAAACTGCTGAACCATGTCTAACAAAAGCTTGTGCACAAACATCAATTGATCCATTACCAGTGTTCTTGTGGTATGAAACATCCACCGAAACTGATGAGTCGTTTTTTATAACATTTGTAAGCTCCTTAAATTGCTGCTCAGATTGTTTAACATCGCCAATAAACTGGTTGTAGTTTGCAGGGTTGGAACTATCTTCCCCACCGAACTCATCCTCTAGACAAGCAACGAGCGAATCAGACAAAATATATTGTCCATTTTCATGATTATATACCACATCAGGTGCATTTTTGCCATTATGTACACTCGCCTGATACTCAAAAACTTCACTTTTGCCATTTAGCAACTTCAACTTCTCATTAGGTCCCCTAGAGCACACATCCTCAGGATAATGATGATGATTACCTATTGATTTCTTCGTATTGTCACCCAAAATTTGTGCATCATCCTCAAAACTATCTGCAACAACATAACCACTCATCTCATCTAATTTAACCACTGAGTCATCATTTCTGCAGTCATCATTGACAAAGCCATTTTTAACCATGTCATGATGAGATCCCGCATGGTCACACATTCCAGAACTATTTTCATTTGTACCTTCACCCATAATTGTTGGTACAGTTACACCTGTTCAAAACAAGGAATTATTCAGAGCCGTAGCTAACTTACAGAAGAAAAGGATCATCAGTCAGGAGTTACAAAAGTCCAAACTATGTTTTCTGTAGCCTTCTTGCTTGGCTATAGAAAGTTACCCTTATCAAAAGAAAAAGGAATACCATTTTAACTACTCTAATTAATCAAATTTTCCATGAAAGAATATATTTCCACAATAACAAGTCCTCAAACAAAGATATATTTCAACAAGAAAACTAAAATTAGTTACCTTGGCAGCAACTATCAGATGGATTGTAAGCTGAAACTGTTTTCGCCGAAACAGTAGAGGTTTCTTTATTTTTATGCTTGGATTTCTTCCCTTTGTAAGTTTTCATGAGAAGGGGAATAGCTTGGGGAAGCAAAATAGACATCATAGACTTTGCTACTTCCTTCTCAGCTAATTCTATATTAGACTTTTCAGGGCTCGAATAAGAACCAGAAGATAAACCAACTTGTTGAGATGAAACTAGGGAAGGCTCTCCCAAATTATCATCAAGAGAAGTGGATTGTGCATTGTTAGGGACTTCTTCCAGCAATGGAAGGGCACATCTTGAATCAGAGTCATCTTGCAAAAGTGCTCTACCTACAGTATCTCCCTTGAACATTTAAAAACAGAAATCATTAATTCATTATCAAATAATGGCCCAACACAGAAGTAACAGTGTGGCACTACAATCCACGAGTTACACACATGATGATGATTAACCAGCTCACAACTGAACTTTAAGAACTTGCACTAATTTGTTTAACATCCTGACTGTGGTACAGATTAATAATTTTTTTAACAGTGATAACAAGAAAATTTTGTACACAGCCATGTTATTTGTGAAAAGAAATATGCAGGCAATAAAAAGGAGTGTGTTCTCGCCAAAAGGTGGTGAAGTATATTGCCCACGTTTGTAGACAATCTTAAGCTGAGGCGACAACTTCATTAAACAATGCCGGAGGTGCAGTCAGTAAACAAGGCTATGTAACTAATGAAGAAAATAAAGCAAAGCAATATTGTGCATTATTTAAAAAAAAATCTATGGAATTTTATAGCACAATCCCTGATTACTGAAGCTACAAAGAAGTACCCACGTTGTCTCACATGAACAATTTAGCATTAAACAAGTGAAAGGAAGTCCACTAGAGCACACAAGATTCAAAAATTAGATGATAATTACGAACAGGCCAGATAAGCCATGATGTAACTTATTTCTAGTTGACTGACAAAACCATTGCGAGACATATCCATGATTAAACACCAACTACACTTCAAGGGGAAGCGGGGGTTTAAAGAAAGAAGAGCTCAGCTTACTTCGTTTGTATTTTTATGTGTGGATACATTGCACTTATCATCTGAAGTTAACATGTCCGGGCAGTGGACTATCAAGGTATTTTCCACCTGGCTGGGCTCTATACTTCTTTTAGGAGTTCCACTTTCCATGCCTAAGCAAACGGATAGATCTTCAGCCTCAGAAACATCAGATGCATCTTTATTATGAACTAAATGTGCACCAGCCTCCGAAGCGACTTCACAAGGCAGGTTAAGTTCAACTGCTCCAGTTGAATCTACTATAAGCTCACGAAGCAATCTCTGAATAGATGCATTTTTGAACCCAAAAAGCTGCATAGGAGTAGGACAAGAGCAAAACTAAACATGATTATAATTTGGTTATAGTACACAATGTTAACAGAGTGTAGTTACCCGTGTTCAACTTCTATTCAAGAAAATAGTCAAGCTACTGCTTCTTATTGATCACATTTCCGTTTCCTACAGGAATAAAATATTTGGATTCCTGTGATACAATTAGTGTATGTGCCAGGGCTCCTGAGTTTTTGTTCTCGATTGCCTGAATGAAAGTTTCGATCATTATGTGTGCATGCCCCCTCCCTTTCCTTCGGTGAGCAAAAAGCAACTGCTCTTACGCTTGGGGATACATACTTAACTGCTGTGGAGGAGTCAGGGTTAGACTTACAACCACAGCAACCATTAGTAGATTAGTCTCCCTCTTATTTAAGCCTTATAAGTCACCCCAAAAATAGAAGAATAACATAGCGCCTCCATTTTGATGCGGTGTAAAATGTTCAGTAACTAGAACCTTAACTAGTTTAATTACCAACTACAGTATGCCATCTTGGCAGTGGGCATAAAAAAAAGAACCTTGACTTTGACTATTTTGATGGAATGTGAAGTTGTGAAGCAGCTAGAGGTGTGAAACATGCCTCAGCACCATCAATCTTTTGAGGGAAGCTCTTTGTCCTCTGCCAGTTCTTCACTTTAGCCCCAGTCTTTTTCTGGAAGTTCTTCCAAGCGATATCAGGGGTCTGCCCTGTCGCTGAGTCTCCTTCGGTGGATGTAACCTGCAGACTGAGCTTATCAGCACATCATCTATTTCTATAAACATCCGAGCCAAGTTGGTGTGGAAGATTCCTCACCAGGAATATTGGACCCTTGGGCCCCTGTTGGATTTCCATGGCATAGGATATTCCGGTGAAATGGCGGACAGCATGGTAACCCACCGGGTAAGGGTACCGGTCCTTGCCCTTAGAATAAATTACACATCCCGAATTAGCTAAGCATGGATAAACTACCAAAATAAAAATGGCATCACTGTGCACTATGCAGTATGTACCATACTATCTGTAATGGCATTCTATGAAAGTAAAGCGTGAGCATATAGCTGGAATTACTGCAGAGCTACGGTTCAGTTTCAAAATTGCGAATGCGCATCCTAGTTCTTGGCTCCTGCTCGAATCCCCAGACTAAGCTGCAGCACTTTAGCCTAGATTCCCCAAATGGACGCCCAATAACTATTAGGGTCTGTTTGTTTCCGCTCATAAGCGCGTTGGCGGCTGAGGTGCGCGGAAAACGACGCCAAACGATCGGCGGCGCTCGCGCGTTTCACGGCAGAAAACGAACGTGGGTCGGCGATTCCCAAAACGCGGCCTCGGAGCCGCGTTCGCTCAAACGCGAACGCGCGATACGACGTCCCGGAAACAAACAGGCCCTTAATCCCCAGCACGGGCGCCCGCGAGAGAATCCGCATACCGGGAGAGAGAGGCGAACGAGCAACAAGTCGGGTGAGGCAAAGGGGATTTGAACGAGAAGGCGAAACCCTATGCCCTAGTTTGGCGGTTTTACCCTCGAGCAGCTCCAGTATTTGCGCTCCCAGTCGCCGCCGCGGTGGTAGAGCGCCCCCGCTGACACGATCTCGATCACGCGGTCGCCCTCCGCGTCCTCCGCCGCTGCCATCCTTCGCCTTCTCGCCGCCGAGCACGAGGGCCGCAGCGGGGGTGGGCGGAGGGCCGGAAGGGTGGACACTCTCTCTCTCTCTCTCTCTCTCTCTCTCTCTCTCCGAGCGAGCGCGCGCAAGTTGGGCGGCTTGGCGCGCCAAAACGAAACTACTCAAGCATTTCTTTCGTCGACGGACCAAAAAACTAATATGAACTATACTGGGCCAGCGTTGGTCCAGTGGAATATTGGAACCACACGATTTCGTAAGCTCATAAGTATTGGATAATAGAAAATGTAATATTTTGAGAATATTTATATTTGTTTAATTTAATTTATATATAGTGGCCTAATGGGAACGTGGATAACTGCTTCCAACACTCTCCAGGTTAATTTCTCCATCATGTAAATAGAGAGGTCCTCTAAAATCCAGGTGGTAAAAAAGAAAGAGAAATAGAATAATATGCCATCAAAAAATCATGTCAAAACTATATATAGTAAGAAAAAAGATGAAATAGCACTACTAGTGCTGCGGTAAGGCATATGGGAGCATCTTCGAAAATTTTTGACACGATCCACTTCACTAATGCAGAAGCCTTTTTTTTTTAGCTCCATAAATAGCTATCTATCAGTGGAGCTGGAGTCCTTTTACTCAAGGTGATGGACAAGGTGCTCTCGACAACGTGCTCACTTGGTTGTGAAATCAGTGGCCGAATTTTTTACTATTTAGTCCTTTTTTCGAAAGTTTCTTTCAAATAGACCCTTGGCGGAAAGAATTTCAGAAATGGACCCTTGGCTCGGCGCCAGAGTGACTGGCGCCGAGCTCGGCGCCACGGTCAGTGGCGCCGAGGTCCTGGGCACGGAAAAATGGCCTGCCAGGGGCTCGGCGCCAAAGTGACTGGCGCCGAGCTCGGCGCCATAGTGAATGGCGCCGAGACACCTGCATTTAACCCAGCCTGCACTTCCCCGAGCTGAATTTTGGCTAAGTCCCTAAATTTACCGTGAGATGGATATATAAAATTTTGGCTAAGTCCCTAAATTTACCATAAGATGGGCAGCTTAGAATTTGGCTAAGTCTTTAAATTTATCGTAAGATGGACATGCTGAAATTTGTGGGACAGACATATGCAAAAATGGCTAAGTCTGAATTTTTGCTATGACTTGGAGACTAGAATTTTACCATGATTTGGATATTGAGAAATGTGGCTAACTCTAGAGTTTTACACTGACTTGATATTTGAGCACTTAAAACAACATAGAAATACTTAGGATAAAAAATGATCTAGGGAAGGAATCCCATCTTTTATGCCCTGTTCTTCTTAACTCTATAGAAGCGACAGTGGCTAAACTCCTGTAACCTGGTCTTCTCTCTGCTGGGGAAGCCATAGATGACAGATGAGAGCTGCTGGCTACTGCGAGTTCCTCAGGTCGTGGTCCCACCACCACGTGACATCGGACTGACACCGACGAACAACCATGGCGCCACCCAAAAGCCTCATTTGAGTGAGCTCGTGGTCATATCTTAAGAGAGAACATGCTCAACTCCGACAAATAGATCTGTGATGGACAACCAAATTTTGTCAGGAGTTGTTGCGCTCTGTTGAGCGATATGGTTGAGTAGGAATGATATGGTGTTTAACAAGGTTAAAGCTAATACTTCCATGACAACAAAACAAGTCTTGTCAAGTTTGGACTTAGCCATGGTAAAAAATCAGACCATCTCGTGCTAAATATACATATGTCCATCTCATGGTAAAATCACAGATTTAGACATATTGTAACATATCCAAGTCACAATAAAATTCAATATGGTAAAAATTCAAATTACATATCCATGGTAATTCTAGTCTTTAAGTCATGGTAAAAATTCAGACTTAGCCATTTTTGCATATGTCTGTCCCACGGTAAAAATCAAATTTGACAATGTCCAAGTCATGGTAAAAATCCAGGCTTAACAAATTTCAGCATGTCCATCTCATGGTAAATTTAAAGACTTAGCCAAAATTTTATATATCCATCTCACGGTAAATTTAGGGACTTAGCCAAAATTCTAAGTTGCCGGTGATTGTGAGGTAGGGTGAAGTGGCGAGAAAAAAACCTGAGACGGAGGAGAAATAAGAGGAAGAACGCTCAGGGAAAAAGTGCAGGCTGGGTTAAATGCAGGTGTCTCGGCGCCATTCACTATGGCGCCGAGCTCGGCGCCAGTCACTCTGGCGCCGAGCCCCTGGCAGGCCATTTTCCCGTGCCCAGGACCTCGGCGCCAGTGACCGTGGCGCTGAGCTCGGCGCCAGTCACTTTGGCGCCGAGCCAAGGGTCTATTTCTAGAATTCTTTCCGCCAGAGATCTATTTAAGAGAAACTTTCAAAAAAAAAAAAGACCAAATAATAAAAAGTTCAGAATCAGTGGCGGACCTAGGGCCCAGCGACCTTCGATGCCCGCCCAAGCTCCAACGACCGCACGCGCTTGAGATACTTGTCGCGTCACAGTATGCTGCAGGCTTAAAACTATGTTATTTTACTAGGCAGCGTGTCTATGTGTAGCTACCAGACAAGTTTTATACTAAAAATTCACGGATCACACAATAAGATAACAATATTATAAAATTAAATACGAACGTTAAAGTAATATTTAATCTAAAAAGCAAAGTTCGTAAAATTAACACGGTTAAGGAGAGCGTGGCGTCGCAGGCTCACAAACTATCGTCATGTTCGCTTGGCTTATAATCCATACTTTTACGGCGAACGAACAATATTTTTCTCTCACAACAAATCAGCTAACAGTACTTTCAGTCATGACTTATCAGCCAAGCGAACAGGACGTATAGTGTATAGACATTTCCATCCGTTGCAACAGAAATAAATAATGCCCTCATTTTTTTTAATAAAGGATAGAAACTATCCGGCTTCATCTACCCGTGGGTAGAATCAGACCAAATTATTACAGCATCAAAAATTAAAGAAAGAAATTGACCGAAGAAAATACATCCCCAACAAAGAGCTCGAGTAGTCCTACGTGACCTTTGACTTCCACCATGATGTCAATTCCACAGAATAAGATCACCAACGTCAAGACGAAGCCGCCAAACACGTTTGTCAGACCTAATAAAGGTACTGAAAACGTTGGACACCGACCACCATTGAAGACTGGATGCTTCTTCCTTGGCAACAGCACGAAGCACTTGGTGTAAACCACCAAACGCCGAGCTGTTACGCCAACGAATGTCGCCTCCGCCTTGAGCTGAACACCGAACAGGGTAACCACACGGGAAAACTGCCCGGCCTTGGCGATCAAGAACTTCGACGACGCGCCTGCGCCATCGCCGCCGGCCCGGAGAAACCAGGCTAGGTTTTCACCCAGTTATTGAACGGCCGCGGATGCAGCAAGGGACGGACTGACCAACGGCTTCAGCAGCGCCTTCAACAAGGTGCGTGGCACAGAAGTTCCACCGCCGCCGGCCCGGCGTAACACGCCAGGCAAGGATTTCGCCCAAGCCACCGCCACCACCGGAAGGTCACCATCAGAGACGCTCAGAAGACGGGCATCCCCGGTGCTGACCGTAGATCAGATCCAGACCCAGGGGGCCCAATCCTGACCCGCCGCCACCGCCGCCAGACAAACGGCACGCCGGCCGCCGCCGACGATCCACCACCACACAGAGCAGGGTACTGCCGGCAGAGGGACAGCACCAGCCCAGACCGAGGACGCCAGATCCAGGCCCGTAGGGCCCAAATCCGCCCGTCCGCCGCCACGGCGACTGCACACCGATGACGGAGAAGTCCGCCACCGCCGCACCGCCCTGCGCCCGCCGCGCTCGCCCCCCACCTGGCCGCGTCGTCCAGCGCCGCCACACAACCGGCTGAGAGGGCCACGCAGCCGCCATCCCGGCCGGCCGCGCGGCCTTGCCGGCGGACCGCTCCGGCGGCGGCGCGACTAGAGATTGGAGGGGAGGGAGAGGGCGCGGCGGCTAGGGTTTGGAGGGGAGGGAGAGGGTGCCGGTCTTTGTTTGATAAATATAAATATCTAGATTTTTATATAAACGATCAAATTCTGTATTGTTAAAAAAACAATAATATGAGGGAAAATAAACTTAAATTGTAGCGTAGACCATAGATACAGAATCACTGATCGTCAGCAATGTCTAATACAGTAATACCTCTTGCTAGAGTCTAAGGTCACAAGCAGAGCAGCTCCTGATTGCCTGATTGGCTTATTATTAACAGCAGTTCGATATGGATGACGAGACGTACCTCCTATTTCTCGGCTGCTGCTCGGCGACTCGACGCTCGACCGCTGGCGGCCGGCGCAGACAATGGCTAAACCAAGTTAGCACAAACAACTCCCTCCAAATTCAGTAGTAAACTGATAGTCACTTGAGATAAAGTACCAAACAATTAGGTTTAAAATTGAGAGAAAAACAACTCACTCTAAATTTAGTAGGAAACTTATAGTCACCTTGACTACAACACAGGAGCAGCCTAGAACCTTCCTCGGATAGCCCTCAGAGGCTCATCTTGTGCTTGTAGCTAGTGTCCTCCCTGCATAACAAAGCAAAACAAAACGAAGCAGACATTATTCCTAGATACAAAGGACGCTTTGAAAAAAATGAAACCAACAATTAGCACAACAGTAGTGGGAATGGTTTATTTGGCTAATAGACCATGATTTTGCAGGCCTGTGAAGTTTTGGCATGCAACATGAAACTGGACTGGCCCTGAACAATGACTGCTCACTTTTGGAAAAATCTAAAATGCTCTAGGCTTCATCTGAGTTAATTCGTCAAGAAAAACATGATCAACAATTTACAACCATGGCTAAAAGAGAAATATAAAGCAAACAACACAAATTTGGACCTCTACCAGAAATAAAACATCATGATAAGTAAAGCTCATGCTCCATTTATAAATAACATCAAAAGTACAAGTTTGAGCGATAAATATAACACGCAGGATTGGAACCAATCAGAATGGTCAGGTAATGGAACCCTTGCTAAATCACAAATTAAGTATGCACGTGAAGATAACTAAAAGGCAAAGTTATTAGTTCTCTACATGAACTGATGATATGTGGCATGATTACCTTTGATCACTGAACCCAGACCAATGTTGAAACTGAATGGCTGCTAACTATTTTCCCACTCTGAATAGCCAAAATAGTTGCCAAGCTTTATTAGGTAAGAATCGTATCTCTAAAGATATAAGAGTTATTTGGTTTCTACTACATGTTAATTTACATATATTAGTCCACATCCTCAGATCTAATTTTTTAGTGCATATAATTCTCAGTCTGATTGCTCTCAAATATCTTTAGCGACAAAAAATAATAATGTCACAGTCTACAAAAGTATTGGATATGGTTGTGTGATGACTTAGGCACCTCTGAACTCTGAAGCTATGTGAAGCTATTGTCAGATTTCGTTCAGCCCCCTATATGATGACTTAGGCACCTCTAAAAAGAATTCATACTGAATTCAGTCTTCAGTTCGGAAAAGTTATGAAAATACATGCATATTAGCCGAGCCTGGTTATAAATAAATGGGGTTAAACATTGTTAGGTTCTAATTAATACCGTGCTCTGAATAAGATCCTTTAGTCTAGTTCTTAAAATACTACATTCTGAAATTTCAGGTTTTGAAATGGATCAGATGGGAGCATCCAGCATTGAATTACAATTCATGAAGTTACAAAGAAGGCACATTAGCTAGCAAGGAATGTTGGGAATGAGGATTGGCCAAGCAAGGTTTGGGAGGCGTATGTACTTTGTATAGAGGCCGTCGGCCGCACCCTGAGCAAGACGGTGAAGGTGTCCTCTGCAGCAACGACGTAGCCGCAGCCCGCAAGGGCGTCCCTTCAGTCCAGCCATGGTGTAGAGGACCACTATGGCGACGATGTAGTTCGTATCTCCACTTAAATGGAGTAGTCTCTACCGCAGCGGTTGTTGGAAGGTGACTCCACGGTGATGGCAGTGGATTGGATCAACGTTGTCGGATCATGAACAGTAAGTGGGACGAAAAAAAACTAGAATTCTGTGGTACTCATATATTATTTTGTCGTCCCTAGTCAATACTTCAGAGACAAAACACATCTCTATGTAGACACTACCATTGGACCTCTTCTTAAAATGGTCTTGGTCATTTAATAAGCATATGTAACCATTTATGCACAACAGTAATAAAAAGTTTTGAATGTTTGTTATCTCATTGTAACCATTTGCACAGTAGGAGTGAAATCTCAAAACCCAAATTGCGAGAAGTGATCCACACAATGGAATGTATACTCTTATTAATTATCTGATCATTATTTTTTGTACCGTAACGATGTGCAATTGAGCAGTCGTAAATTAGAAATCAGAAATTTAAAAACAACTAATAAACGATGGTGTGAGATGTGTTAAAAACAATTGATTGAAGACCAGCAAAAGACAGCAAAGTAGAGAGAACTTCAGAAGATGAACAACCCAGGTGAACATCTGACTCAGATTGACAGAGACCTGAAATAGAGAAGCTTCTAGTCTAAAACAAAATTGAGTATGAGACTATGAAACCTTCATGCGTTCAACGATTGTAGGACCAAGGCCACATGATTCAGATTGCGGGATCAAAGCTGAAGTTATTGGATCATGAACAGTAAGTGGGAGAAAAAAAACCTGGAAGTATGCAGTGCTGCCGGCGACGTGCGTTGGGCGTCTCTGTGTGCGGCGGTTGTGGTGAGCCTGCGTTGGGCAACGGCGTGCGCGGCAGCTACAGGGAGCCTGCGTTGGGCGACGGCGTGCACGGTGGCGACTAGCCTGCGTTGGGTGATGGCGTGCACAGCGGCTACGGCGAGCATGCATAGGTTTGGATCTCTGAACTCCTCCCGCGGCATCTTCCGAGTTCCGATCGACCGTGTGAGAAGACGAATGGGCACGCCAGCAACAAATGACGCCCTACAGGCAACAAATGATGTCCTTTGGTCCTGCATGCAATTGCTCCCCACACGGGTGTAATCTCCTTTCATCTATTGCGCCGGAGTGGTAATCATCGTTGGTTATTTCCTTATTGGTCATGCATGCAATCTCCTTCCATCTATTGCGCCAGGCGAACTTCGATCGAGGCAAGACGTCGTTCTGTTGGGTGGAGGTTAACGTTTCCGGAGATTACCTTCCTTCTATTTGTCGGTGATTGACCTTCCTTCTATTTCGCATGGGGCGGGCAGAGCGTCACGGTGGAAAAAATCGCACGGGTTGAGACAAAGGTGAGACAAAGTTTTTGTCGCAATAAAATGATGTCTCCTGGTCTTTTTAATTGTGAGAGATCAGCGCCTTAAGTTTCGCTCGAGCTCCGTCCGGTCGCTGGGCCCGCTACTACAGTGAATTCAGACATTCTGTTATGTTCTACTATATCGCTGTCTTCATAAACAACAAAGTTCTTCTTGCACGAGATCTGAGTTTGCGTGTGTGTTGTGTGTGTGTGTGTATATATAGATAGATATGAATACTACATGCTTATCTTTGATTTGATTTGATGTTTGCAACATCAATCATCCGGGCATGGAAGACCATACCAAAGAATATCTCCAGAAGGATACTATCCGTGCGCGATGAAGGACAGCGCAAAAGGAATATACAGTCACTCTACTGTAGCCAGGACAATTATTCTCCGTCCAGCTGTCCAGGCAACAGTAAGAAGGGACAATTGAAGACTTTGCCTCGAAGGCTCCTTCTGACGATAAGGCTCGCTCCTTCAGACGATAAGCATGGAGGACGCTCCCTTCATGCTATAAAGCGGGACGCCGGGCGCATTCATTTAGTATGGAAAGCTCCATCGAATGCTCAAGAGAAAATCATCGAAGACAATCACCGAAGCCTCAGACACACGCCACCCACTCCACCAACTCTCCACTCACACATACACCATGAAGACATGATCTCAGAAGCACTCTGAGAATCATCCACCATTAGTCGTAATCACCCATCATCACTGTATCACTCCACCTTTGTAAATTAGAGAATAAAGGAGGTCTCCGTGATCTTCCTGCGCTTGTAAGGTAATCCCTAAGATTTATGCTAAGTGCTTGGGGTTTCCCGAAAGGGAAAGCCGTATGTAAGCTTGCTCTGTGAAAATGAATTAAGCTTTCCTGTTTTAATCCATGCCTTCCTTCAAGCTCGTTCATATGGGGTGATGTCTCTATGCTAGAGACCCTAGAGGAGAAGCCTCTGCGTATGTTGTTCTCGTGTTAGCCCTGGTAGCGGCATTTGTAGAGAACCCTATGTGCGTAGAGAAGTGTTCCTTTCAGGTGGAACTGCCTGGGGAGATGATAGAGCCTAAGTCCTGTGTGTGCGTGGCTGTGGATAGCGAGGGAGTAGACCGGGTTAGCCTGGTTCTGAAGTGAGCTAGTGATGCATACGGTGAGTACCGAGTAGGACTGTCACAAGCATAGTTGCACGACCGGCTGAACTATTGATCTCGCCAGCCTGCAAAAGATCCTTAGAAATAATCATCCGCATACGTATATTCACTAAGCACTAGCTTAACTAATCGCGAAAGTAACATATCAATATTTATATTCGCTAATCACTCCCTCACTCATCCAACGTCCATAAAATAATCCCGCGTGAAAGCGACGCCACGACATACTTGCAGAGGCCTCGTGCCTTGAACAGTAAAGTGGTTGAGCCGCCCTCGTACACTGTTCATATCCCAAATTTGAATAGTAGCCGCAAATTTAAATAGTAAACGTTGAATTTGAATAGTGCTATAAATAGTAACTCAAGATATCAGAATTCGAATTTCGAATCCGTTCGAGTTCTCGTTAGAACGTACCCCCTACGCCTTGGCATCAGAGCCTGGTTATTAAATTTTGAATTAAAGGGATTTAATTATATTGCCAAGTTTAAACAAGTCGTCAGTATAACGATTAGTCAAATACTTTATTTATAATGGAAAATTTAGCAGATTCAATATTATGAGAAAAAGCTAAGTAAGATTCCTGAAGAATATAATACATCTATGCTATGTGAATGGCCTGCCATAAGAGAAAAGAAACTCTACTTTAGACGAGAAATATGTAGACTTGATAATATCAAGAAAAATAGAGAACTAAAGAATAAATATTTTAAAACACCTGTTGTGATAAAGAAACAGGAAGATGAGATAAAAACTAAAGACAAAGAGACTCATAAAGTTAAAGAAGTTGTGCAGACAAATAATATTGAATACATTACCAGTGAAGAAGAGCAATGTGAGATTAATAATAAGTTTTTATTAGAAAGTTATGAAGAAGAAAATAATACTCAAAGTTACTAAGATTTTATAGACTCTTTAGATGATGAAGAGTTACTAAATCTTGATAATGCTATGGAAGGGTTAGACATAATATCTGAAGATATTAATAGTTCAAAAGAAACAAAAATAGAATTAATGAATCAAGAAGACCGTGAACATAATTGGATAAAAGGTAGAGATGATTATAATATAAAATGTGCTTTTTGTATATTCTACCCTAGTCAAGAAAATAGACTTACATGTATTAAGCATGTGCTTCATGTCTAAGAATTACTAACCAAAAATGGAGACAAGAAGTAGAATTAGAATCAGATGATAAATTATTAGTAAGTAGAGTCAGAAATTTAGAAAATAGAATAAATAGCTTAGAAGCAGAATTAGAAGAGCTAAAGAGTAAAATAGAACTCAATGAAGCTAATAAGATAGAAGATAATCATAGAGGTCTTACTGAGTTAAATGACCAAGCAATGATAAATAGAAAAAATGATAAAGCGATACAATTAAAAGAAGCCATAATAAACTTTAGTAGCAAATATATAGTAAGATTACCATTTAAAGAAATTATAGGAATAAGAATACCTATAAAAGTAAAATTAACGCCTAATATCTCTTATAAAATATTAGCGCTAGTAGACACCGATTATACAAAAAATATTATACATGATAAATATTTTATAAAGTGTCCAGAAATAGTTCATACAATAGATCAAGATAAAGCAGAAATATCTACTGATATGTCTGGGATAAAAAAGGTTCATAATCAACTAGCTTATGATGTTGAAGTACAAATAAATAACACAAAATATATAATGGATGAAATTACAATAAGAGATCTATCTATGATACATGATGATATGATATTAGGATTAAGATTTTTACAGTTCTCTTTACAAACAACTATCATACATGAGCAAGGAATAATATTTATTCCTTACCAAGACAATATTCCATATATAACAGAAGTACGAAAGACTATAAATTCTACTTCAGGAAAGACCAATTTGGAACTCCAAGGATCTGATGAAAATGTCCCTAATAATTATATAGATGAAGAGCTAGGTAAAAATATAGAAGAGTTTCATATAGCAAACTCATGCATAGAATATATCAGTTTGCAATCATTAGCACCAAATTGGTATAGAGATATAAAATCTAAAAAGGATATAGATAAAATTGTAACAAGATTGAAAGATATTCAGATAATCGGAGAAATACCAATGAAGCATTGGGACAAGAATGGTATATTATATAAAATTAACATAATAAATCCTGACTATATAATTAAGATAAGTCCTATAGAAGCAACACCTAAAGATATAGAAAAATTTATGATGCATATTGAAGAATTACTAAAATTAGGAGCTATAAGAGATAGCCGAAGTCCTCATAGATCAGCTTCATTTATAGTTAGAAATCATGCTGAAATAGCCAGAGGAAAGTCAAGAATGGTTATTAATTATAAAAGACTAAATGATAATACTATAGATGATGCTTATAATATTCCAAATAAGCAAGAATGGATAAATAGAATACAAGGTAGTAAATATTTCTCAAAATTTGATTTAAAAGCTGGGTTTTGGCAAATAAAAATAGCAGAAGAATCAATAGAATGGACTGCTTTCACATGTCCTCAAGGTCATTTTGAATGGCTAGTAATGCCCTTATGATTAAAAAATGCCTCTGCTTTATTTCAAAGAAAAAATGCAAAATATTTTTAATGAAAATCAAGAATTCATATTAGTTTATATTGATGACTTATTAGTTTTCTCAAAATCCTATAAAGAGCATATAGCTCATCTGGAAACCTTCTTTAGAAAGGTAGAACAGCATAGGTTAATATTGTCTAAAAAAATAGAGATATGTAAGGAAAAGATAAATTTTTTATGTCATGAAATAGGAGAGGGAAAATCTATTTACAAGATCATATTGCAAAGAAAATCTTAGAATTTTCAGATGTTATGAATGATAAGAAAACCCTGCAGCAATTTTTAGGAATAGTCAATTATGCTAAAAATTATATTGAAAAATTAGCTAAGCTAGCTAGTCCATTGTATGCAAAATTAAGAAAAAATGGGCAAAAATATTTTAATTCTGAAGATATAAAGTTAATAAGAACTATTAAAGAAAAGGTCAAAGATTTAAAACCCTTAGAGTTACTTTTAGATGATAACTATTTTATTATAGAGACAGATGAATCCAAGTTAGAATGGGGGTGCAATATTAAAACAAAAACCACATAAGTACTCTCAAAAGTTAGAAGAAAAAATATGTAGGTATGCTTCAGGAAAATATAAGCTAAAAGCAATAAATAATACGGATAGGAAAATTTTAGCCATTATAAATGCAATAAATGCTTTTAGGTTATATCTAGGATTTAAAGAGTTCACAGTTAGGATAGACTGTAAAGCTATATGCAGATATTATAATAAAGTTAATAGTAAGAAAAGTTCAACTAGACGATGGGTTTTATTTGAAGATATTATTAATTGAAATGGTTATAAAGTAATATTTGAGCATATAAAAGGCAAAGATAATACATTGCCTGATATATTTTCACGATCTTCTATTTTGCAGGAATGAAGAGAGTAATAAGCCCTATTAGGGGTGAATGTTTTAGCTTTGAAATTGATAATAAGCTAAGATTTTTTCCACCAAATACTTATAAATTCAAGCCTCGAGACCATATTGTTCTATATGATATACAAGAATGCATTCTAGATAATTTCTAGTTTTAATATAACAATAAAAGAAAAGATAAAGGTTATATGCTAGCAATATTAAATAGTCTAGCTGAATATTTTTATATGATTAATGGCAAAATACAACCAAAAGACCCATCCAGCAATATAGAGAAAAAAGCCATATATGTTATATATAGGAGAAAACACCAAGAATTTATATATCATTTGAAGAAGTTATAGCTCAGCAGATAGAAAAAGAAAAAAGATGAAGGAGTGTCTTGGAAAAAATATTTAGACATTGATCAAGCTCTTTCATATGCAAGAACTATTCTGGGTATAAACTATTTCTTAGAGCCAGTAGCCAAAGACTATATCCAGAAATATAGAAAGGCCAATGAAATAAAACCAATATTGGCAGGCCTAAATATAAGAGAAGAAGGACCGTCTAGACCGCATACATATAAAGAGACCGTAAAAAAAAGATATAAATCCATTGAATGAAGAATATGTCAATACTATGATGAAAGAAAAATTAGAGTCAATGACTCTTCAATGGAAGAAAGATATAAAGGAAGAAATCTTACAAGAGATAAAAGGTGAAATAGATGAAAAAATTGAAAATCTAATGAAAGACTATGAAGAAAATATTAAGAAAGATTATGAGTCAAAAATGAATATACATATATCAGACTATGAGGAAAACGATAATGAGATGTTGGATATCCGTAGTCATGGACAAAGACCAGAATATTAAATTTCAAATATGATGAAAATTAGAATACATATATTCTATATAAAAAATATACTCCCTATGTTGATAAGGTGTTATCAACAATTTAGCCGGGGAAGAGATATGAATACTACATGCTTATCTTTGATTTGATTTGATGTTTGCAACATCAATCATCCCGGCGTGGAAGACCATACCAAAGAATATCTCCAGAAGGATACTATCCGTGCATGATGGAGGACAATGCAAAAGAAATATACAGTCACTCTACTGTAGCCAGGACAATTATTCTCCATCCAGCTGTCCAGGCAACAGTAAGAAGGGATAATTGAAGACTTCGCCTTGAAGGCTCCTTCTGACGATAAGGCTCGCTCCTTCAGACGATAAGCATGAAGGACGCTCCCTTCGTGCTATAAAGCGGGACGCCGACGCATTCATTCATCATCGAAAGCTCCATCGAATGCTCAAGAGAAAATCATCGAAGACAATCACCAAAGCCTCAGACACGCACTCTCATCCACCACCCACTCCACCAACTTTCCACTCACACATACACCATGAATACATGATCTAAGAAGCACTCTGAGAATCATCCACCATTAGTAGTAATCACCTATCACCACTGTATCACTCCACCTTTGTAAATTAGAGAATAAAGGAGGTCCTCGTGATCTTCCTGCGTTTGTAAGGTAATCCCTAAGGTTTGTGCTAAGTGTTTAGGGTTTCCCGAAAGGGAAAGCCGTATGTAAGCTTGCTCTGTGAAAATGAATTAAGCTTTCCTGTTTTAATCCCTGTCTTCCTTTAAGCTCGTTTATATGGGGCGATGTCTCTATGCTAGGGACCATAGAGGAGAAGCCTCTGCGTGTGTTGTTCTCATGTTAGCCCTAGTAGCGGCGTTTGTAGAGAACCCTGTGTGCGCAGAGAAGTGTTCCCTTCGGGTGGAACTACCTGGGGAGACGATAGAGCCTGAGTCCTGTGTGTGCGTGGCTAGAGATAGGAAGGGAGTAGACCGGGTTAGCCTGGTTCTGAAGCGAGCTAGTGTTGCATACGGTGAGTACCGAGTAGGACTGTCACAAGCATAGTCGCATGACTGGCTGAACTATTGGTCTCTCCAGCCTATAAAAGATCCTTAGAAATAATCATCCACATACGCATATTCACTAAGCACTAGCTTAACTAATCACGAAAGCGACATATCAATATTTATATTCGCTAATCACTCGCTCACTCATCCGGTGTCCATAAAATAATCCCGCGTTAAAGCGACGCCACGACATACTTGCAGAGGCCTCGTGCCTTGAACAGTAAAGTGGTTGAGCCACCTCGTGCACTGTTCATATTCCGAATTTGAATAGTAGCCGCGAATTTGAATAGTGAACGCCGAATTTAAATAGTGCTGTGAATAGTAACTCGAGATCTCAGAATTCGAATTTCGAATCCGCTCGAGTTCTCGTTAGAACGTACCCTACGCCTTGGTATATATACATATGAGTATACTCCATAGCTGGCTATAGAATAGGATATTCTGTAGCCAGGCCATAGTCCGACTTGTCACCAGGACACCAGGCTGGTTCAGATGCATGCACGGCGAGCCACTGCGATCCCGGCCGGCCTGGCAGCCACGATCATTAATGGAAAATAATTAAATCATAATTAGGGCGCATGCATCAATTAGCGCACAGTATTTTTGGGTTGTCGATTGTGTGTGCATAAAAGTTACGAGAATACACGTGCATGCAAGTGAGTGGTTACGAGAATATATTTTAGTTGCCATGCATGCAAGCATGTACAGATGTGTTACGAGAATACACATAAAGCTGGTGTACTAGTACAGCTGCTGCCATGCATGCAAGTATGACGAGAATACTAAAAGCAAATACTCATTAAGTAATTAGGTAGTTACGAGAATAAAGCATGATGAGACCAATTTACGGTCTTGCATGCAAGTATTACGAGAATACTAAATACAAATACAAACCTATCATATCAAGTAAATGATTTACTAGAAAATATATGGCATTGAATGTGATTTATTAGAATCTATGCCTTGGTATTCCAGTGAATTTGACAACTATGATTTACGAGAATTTAGTGTGATTTATGAGAATGAACCTTGAATGTGAATTACTATCATGGTTTACGACAACTTTATACATGACTTACTAGAATCTATGTTGTTGAATAAGATTTACTAGAATCTATGTTTCTCTACCCTTCTAGTTACGATAATCTATTTAATACTATTTTTCGAATTATTTACTAGAATATATGTCCCTTGCAAATATTGAATTGTATTGTAGTGTTCAACAGGTGGGGACAAATCAAATCAGCCATACAAACAACGTAAAGTTCCAGTTGAAGTTTGACTAATCTAGCTAGAAGTGATGTGTCACTAGATTAGTAAGTATAAGTAGGTACTATGATTCTAGTAATTTACTATATCACCGATGTGTCACTAGAGTGTTGTGTTACACACAATTTAAATAACATAATCAATCCATGAACACACCTTGAATTCACAAACGTAAAAAATCAGTAAATCAATTGGAAGATAAAACACAGGGAAGGGATTAGAGAACGCACCTTGAACTGGACCACCAGTAGCTGCTGCACATCCGCGCGAATAGACGCGAGCTGTAGCGCTTCTGGCAGTAGTGTGCATGTGTGGCCACGAGTCACCATCACGATGGAGCTGCCCAAAGATGCAAAGCAGAATCGTCTGGAAGAACAGGTTAGATCTAGGGTGCGTCTGGTCATCGGCAGAAGCGACGATGATACGCACGTCTCCATCCACGATTGAGATGGTCTCCTATTTCTGGAAACGAGTAAGCGTAATTTGGGTGACAAGCCGGTCACTAATGCAAACCAGCCGAGCTATTAATGGGCTCCATCCAAGGCAAGGCGAGTCTGAGCCTGGTTCTGGTGGTGCGTTTGGGTGGGACGGATGGCCTCCTCGCGCTGCCTCGGACGCAGCTACAGAATAAATTATTCCGTAGCCAGCTATAGAGTACCCCTTCTCTCTCTCTCTCTCTATATATATATATATATATATATATATATATATATATATATATATATTCCAGGGTAGTGTTAGGAGTGAAACTACTTTTAAGTTTGACTAATGATCTAAAAATAGTATCAATATTTATATTTCTAAATAAGTATACTCCTGCTGTTCCAAAATAAGTGTACTTCTATAGAGTTTTGGTGAAGAAACCCGTGCTAGTGAAAAATTACAAAAATAACCTTATAAATGTAATAATTGTACTTTAAGAAGAGATAAAGTAGAAAAAGACAACTAGAGTTGGTTGTCTAATACATAGAGGTACACTTATTTTGGACAAATTTTGAACTATAGAAGTGCACTTATTATGAGACTAATGGAATATTATGAAAGTATATTTCACAAAGAATCTAATAATGCTTATTACACATCGTATAAGTATTAGTATATTTTTTATACATTTAATAATTTAAAAGAGTTTGACTCCTCGATAAACGAATGTGCGTTTAAAAAAGTGAAATCTAGTACACAGTAGGTAGTAGAGTACAAATACTCTACAAATGATATCACAGGAACACTCCCGACGTACTTTTGAGAATTTTGTCAGCTAATATCTTGTACACCCGCTCCGAAGGGTGAGCTGAATCGAAGAATAAGTACTTGTCCACGTCCTGACACGTCAGTGGTTCATCCAAGCCGCAAAGGACAGCAGTCTCGATGAGTCCTGTGCCACAGCAACCTTGCGCAACGTTCTCGAATCCTGGTGATGATAAACAAAACCCGATCGACAGCGTGAATATTGCACACAGTGTGTTCAACTCATTCATCAATATTACACTTGTTAGATGAGAAATGTTTTCTCGCATCATATCATGGCAAGGGACACCAAGTTGTTCCCTCACTAAGGATCTACTTCGTTCCATTAGCAGCAGCTAATTATCAGCTAGCTAGTTAATAGCTCACAATTAAAGTTACCTAGCTATCTATTAGCTGACTACGTACTAGTACTAGATATGAATTAGAAGGTTGTTGAAGTGTTGTTAATTTTATCCGAATATCCCTACATTTTACTATTTTCTACATCTAATAGATACTCTATCTATTTCAAATTATGAGATATTTTAACTTTTATATATCTAGAAAAGTCATAACGTCTTATAATTTAGAACAAAAGAATGGAGCAGTTGCTACTCCCTCCGTCCTGAATTATAAGTTATTCGAACTTTCTCGAAGAGTTAAAGCATCTCAAGTTAGATCAAAACTATAGAAAAAATTACAAAGATTTATGACATCAAATAGGTATACTATAAAAATATAATTAATAAAGAATCTAATGATACTTATTTGGTATCATAAATGTTAATATTTTATTATATAAATTTGCTTAAACTTAAAATGTTTTGACTCTCAAAAAGTTAGAATAACTTATAATTTACGACGGAGGAAGTAGTAATACTTAATTACCAATTGGTAGGAGGGCATTTCAATCAAATGTCTACTAATTAAGTGCTTTTAGTTGGGTTTGACTATACTCAATGAAATAGTTTAGCTGGGTGTGCAGCTAACAGTTAGTTGGTCGGTCAATTAGCTAGATCTATTTGAAATCACGCAGATATTTTTAAGGGGATGTTTGGATGGATTAGGACTAACAATTAGTCCTATTAGGTCATATGAGTGAATAGTGAACTAACAACTAGTCCATAACTAGAGGACTAAGAATTAGTCTGTCTGTTTGGATATTTAGGGACTAAAAATTAATCTACTAGTTGTTAGTTCTATGGATCCAAACCAGGTCTAAGTCATAGGATCCAAACATTACCTTTTAAAGACAGTTGCACATGTTGTATTGTAACTTAACACAAGATGCACGCTATGCAAGAACCAACAGTAAGTAGTATATATTGAGAAGATAGATTGGATCCCTAACCGTAGCCCGACGGATTGGCAACGATGTCAGACAACACGCTGTAAATGTCAACGTAAACCACCAGCACGCCGGCGAGGTCACCATTGAGCTTCGTCACGGCGTCCTGCAGCTCGGCATTGAACCTCATGGCCAGCTGGTTGTACTCCTCGTTGCACTCGCCTGGCTCTCTGTGGTTCCGCGTCCTCGAGAGAGGTAAGCACCCGAACGGAGGGAGCCCGGAGAGGCCGAACTTGCGAGCGCCGAGGTGGTAGGCGTCACGGGCGGCCGCTTCAGCAAGGCTAACGAGGTAGCTGACGTAGTCCGCCGGGGTATACTGGACGGGGCGGACAGGAAGGGTGAAGTAATTAAGGATGAAGTCGTTGGTGCCGATGCTGAAGATGTACACAGCCTCGGCGATGATCTCGCTGGCCACGGACTCCCCCTTTGCGGCTTCCAGCCTCGCCTTGTACTCCTCGAAGTACTCCAGCTGCTGGCCCAGGGGTATAACTGACTGAAATAAATTTAACACAGGTTCCAAACAACAAAGTAAGTTGCGGAGTAGAAGGTTAATTTAGGTAAGTACTTCTGTAAATCTGTTTTGGAACAAGGTACTTGGTAATTGGTATTAACAATAGAGTAAATTATATTCACCATGTAACAACTTTATAGGCGGGTGCAGAATATTCTAACAACTAGTAAATTAACTGCTCAAATAGGTACAATAACTTGACAAATTGGTACACGTATGGTACAAATGCTGCTCGTATGATAAAATATATACTCACATATTAGACGCGTAGTGTTAATAGCGGGTTTTCGGCACGTGCATTACACGCGTGGTGGAATTGCTTAAGATGGTTTTGGCAACTATAATGTGGGCATCACCAAACAGGTGCTCCACAGCGTCAATCACCTAAGGTATTTGCGATGGAGCCTCATCACCGAGAAGCTAGTGTCCATCCTCTTGAATAAGATAGTGATTATTGTTCTTCAACTTTAATCCTCTATTCTAATCATGCTAAGGTGGGTTTTTCACACGAGGGTTTACAACATGAATCTAGTTAACTAGTATTAGTTCTTAAACTCGTAGGGCTGGAACCCTGACCTTCCTCTGTTTTTGCATCAACTACTTTGTTCTTGGCCAATTATGATAGTACATGTTTATGTTTTCACTTAATGGTGGCCATGGTTTATCGTGTGAATATTGTTACTCAATTTTGTTAATAAGTAGGCTAGATGGAAATATTATATCTTCTTTTTCCAAAATAGAAGGTTGAAAATTTCTAGTGCAAATGTGATCATCTTTTGTAGATTGCATCTAATCTATTGTTCAGGTTTGATTTGGGGCGTTCATGTTGACTGCATTATCCATTAATTTTGGCACCTAACCGTTGAGTATGTATTTTTTTCATATTAGCAATGTTTGAAACTTATATGCACCAATTTGCCAAGCTATTGTATTTATTTGAGCAGTTTATAAGTTGTTGGACCAATTTACACCTCACCTGTCAAGTTCTTGTATTGTAAGCGTAATTTACTCTAACAATAATTCTCTTTTCTAAGCGATTGATCGAGTGACAATTATGTTTGAAGTAATGATTTCAAAGTTCATATTTTTAAAAATTTTCAATTGAACAAAAGTTGTTGTACTCAAAGAGTTCTAAAGCTTTGCAGATAAAAAATTTCAATTTCAGTTCATTTAGGGTCTCAAATATGCATTATAATATTCAATAAAATAAGTACAAAAGGAATATATCGATCACTTAGTCACAAAGCGACTTTGAGTCACAGTGGTAAAGAATTAACAAGTTAGGCTAGAGGTTATGAGTTCGCTTCTCCGCATGCGTGCATATTTCGTGCAAACAATCGCATGACTTGTGACTTTCACTACAGAGGGTTGGTTGTAGGAGTGGATATCGAGCTAGCTCGACTCGGCTCATTAAGGTACTGAGGTGAAGTGATCAATATATAAATTTTATATCTAATCAATGCTAATTTATCACTAAAATGAAGCAATAAACCACAAAAACAAAAGGAGTAGCAAGGGACGGTGATGGAGTAGGGGAAGACGCGGCTCGACCTTGGACAATCCACACCGACGAGAAAGCGATTGCTCTTTGAGACTCCATACTTGCCAGTGGCGGGGGGGGGGGGGGGGGGGGGGGGGGGGGAGTTCGCTCCTACACCTCAGCAACCTTGTCTTCCTTCTCCATGGTGACAGAGGTGAGTGCGAGTAGTGCTGGCATGCTGTGTGCAACGTAGAAGCCACTGTGGATGGTAGCGCCAAATTAAGCCTTAGCTGGTGACAGGAAAGGAGTAGCCAGGGATGGTGATGGAGTAGGTGAAGACGCGGCTCGACCTTGGACAATCCACACCGACGAGGAAGTGATTTTGCTCTTCGATACTCCAAACCTACCTGTGGCGGGGGAGTTTGCTCCTACACCTCGACAACCTTGACCTTGTCTTCCTTCTCCATGATGACTGGCAAGTGCAAATAGTGTTGGCGTGCAGTGTGCAACGTAGAAGCCACTGTGGACGGTACGCCAAGCCTTGACTAGTGATAGGCCGTAGGGTGGGCGGAGGAGTGGAGGGGTCAAGTCATTGGCTGTCGACGAGCGACGATGGTGGGTGGATATTCTTTTAATGGTGGATGGGGTTTGCCAATTCATATTCACTATATAAGGTATTTGCTAGGGTTGAAACCGGTGGGCTTGCTAAGCCTCTTTTGTGGCCATGGGCACATGAGAATTGCTGATTGGCCGACTGGAACGAGGGATTAACAGCATGTTCGGTTGGCTGGTTCGTATCGTTGCTGGTTCGTGAAGAAGTACTGCTGGTTGGTTTGTGTGAGAGAAAAATACTGTTCCGGCTGAAAATTTATGATCATTTACGACAAGCCACAGCCAAACGAATAGGCTGTAAGAAGCTATCGTGCTACTAGTTTGGCTCGTGAGCTGGTTTGTTAAAAAAACGAGCTGAACTCCTAGCTTGCCTCGTGAAAAAAATAAAACAGGCCAAGCCGTAATACTAAGCTGACCACGAGTCTAGTGAGCTGGTGAGCCACTATCTTGTCCAGCCCTAATTGATTGGCCCATTTCTATCCAGAACTTTGCTATTTTTTTACCTGGTTTGCAAATTGTAACATCCCAGATGTTAAGAATCAAACTCAAACCTGACCATGAGCATCATCAGGCATAAGCACCAAGTGTCATGTCATAAATGCATTTCATGTTGCAAGTAAAGCTTTCACATATTGCATATATAGTGTTTCACATGTTTCATGAAATGATATCAATAGTAGTGTTTAAGGTTCTTTGTGATTTTATATATGTGAATTTGCTTAAACAAATCAAATTTTGTTAAAATAAACTTTGTAGTACAAGATGTGTGCTTTCATATGGAATCAAAATGTGATGATGTTTCTAAGTCAAACATGTTTAAAATTGAGCCCAAAGATTGGATTTAATGCTGAAAATCACACAGCAAATTTTGTCTAAGTCCCTAAAAACAGCATTTAGTTCAATTTTTGGGGAGTTATAAAATGAAATTCCATGAATCAAATTTGTCCAAATTTTCTTCCATTGCTTCATATAATGTTTAAACTATGATAATGTGAAATTAGTTGAGATGTTTGATACATGATTGTTCCTTAATTAATTCCCAAAGTTTGTTAATCTAATTGTTTTCAAAACCCTAACTGAGGTCTGAAATTCAGTTTCATCCTACCCTTGTTCTTGACCTTGGATCTCCCAGTCCAGTAAGAATTAGCACTCGAGACTGTAAGTAATCTTGGAGGTCTCACCAATTTGAACAACTTTTATTCTTGAAGATTTTCGAGTTGTCACGTAAAATTGAGAGAACCAACATGAAGAATAGGGCCGGTTCAGTCGCTACTGTAGCATCGGAAGCTGCTGCCACCGAGCTGCTTGCCGTCGGAGACCGCCACCGCCTTAGCGCCGCCTTGCGCGCGCGGCACGAAGCTGCTTCACGTGGCCACGCTCAAGAAGCTGCTGGCTCGTCCAGACGCTTCGCCCTCGCCGATAAAAGCGCAGCGCCGCCGGCCGTCCTTCCTTTCCCTTCTCTGCTCGCCGCCGTGCTCCTCGGCTCGCCGGCGTACTTCATCACCACGGCACAGCCAGCGCCCAATTCCTCTTGCCTGCAGATTCGCATCGCCCATGCGCATCCTCCAAGCCCAGTCTCGTCACCTCTACCGGTCAGAGTCCCCGGCACGGCCGTTTTCCGCCGCCGGTGCTCTGCCGCGCCACCGCGAGCACCCCCGCCGTGGCCAGGCTCCACTGGAGCACCTTCCGTTCCCTTTCTTCTTGTTCTGGTTTCCTCGTAAGTCCGTGATGCTCATAAGCTTATAATTTTCATCTCTACCGCGTAGGTTCCTCCGGAACGCGCCGTCGCCCCCAGATCGCGCCACCGCCTTCGCCCTCGAGACACCGGTGATCTAGCCTCGCTGTGTCCTCGACTCGATCAGCAGGCACAATAGGATCGAGATGAGATACCGAGACTAACCCCGTCGCCTGTTTGGACTCTACTGCACCGGAGTAGTCAGAACGCCGCCGCGCCGGCGAGCTCTGCTCCGCCGTCCGCCATGGCCGCGGGCGAGCTCGCTGCTAACCTCAGCTCGATCAACCGGCAGCGTAGATAGGTGCGTAGGGTTTCTTCGAGTCTGCTGGTGCCAACCCTGTCAATGGTGACCTCGCCATCGGCAGGTTCCGCGGTGCCGTGCGCCGCCGTGCCGCCATGGCCGGCATCGAGCGCGCCACAAAACCCTAACTGCTCTACCGTCACCATAGGGTGATGTGCTAGGTTGTCCTGAGCGCGTACGTGCCCTCTCCGTCGCCGGAGACCCCGTCGCCGGTGAGGAAACGCCGGTCAACGGCCGTGCACCCGAGGCTGCGCGCGGGGGCACTGTGCCGTTGACTCTGGCCCCGCCTGTCAGCCATTGTGGCTGGCTGGGTGTGGGTGCAGATGGGTTTTTAACCCTTTTCGATTTTCAGAAAATGTTTTCTTATGCAGTTTCTTGTTTAAATCATAACTAAATATTGGAGCATGATAAAAATGTGAATTTTTTTGTGTAGCCTTGTTATGAGATGTTATACTATTTCAAAATATGAAATGGCCATTTTCAGTAGTTTTTATATGCTTTAAAATTATCTATTTTAATTAATAAATGGATCTTGCATGATTTTTATAAATACAAATATTAATCCTATGATCATGAAACTTCTTGTGTATATTATATGTGTTAATATATACCTTCACAAAAAGTTTGGTACTGTTTTGATAATCCTAACTTAGTTAATTAATTTAAGTGTTTATAAATGTCTTTTCCATGTTTAATAAATATTAAAATGAATTAGGATAAATCACAAAATGACTTTGGTATATTTTGGAGTTGATTGTGGACCTTGGAACACCAAACCCCTATTGTTCCTTGGCAACTTAATTCCTTTCCATGATATGCTTATCATCAACTTGTTATATAATAAATAAATGGTTTAATTAAATGCTTAATTAGTACATGCAGGTATATAAACCTTGATTGCTCCTTGTGTGCAATAGTTGAGTAAGTGGTTATGCTTTGTAGATGCTTTTCATGTTAATCTTGCTGGTCCATGTTAAGTTAATCCTTTTATGTTAACAACTAATTAGCATTGAGGTTAATAATTAAAATGCTTGGTAAGATAATGACCCTAGTTCTTAGTGAAGGAAAGTTGTACTCAAGATAATTAACTTTGTTTAAACTTCTATTATGCACTTGTGCACCTCTCATCATGCATCATGGCATGTAGTCCATCATGTTATGTACGAGAGTGAGAAGGCTCGTATTGATCAAGTCTCGGAGAAGGTTCATCCACCATGGTGTCGATGCCAAGTCTAACTCCTGTGGTCCTTGAAAGCTCTAGTTTGGTTTTGGTAAATTGATGAAACCCTAAGTGCTAACCTAGTTTATCAAAGTGATTATGAGATAGGTGGCACTACTCCAAGTAATGAAGAAATTGTGAAGATCATGATGATGGTGATGTCATGGTGATGATCAAGTGCTTGGACTTGAAAAGAAGAAAGAGAAAAACAAAAGGCTCAAGGCAAAGGTATAAATGGTAGGAGCTATTTTGTTTTAGCGATCAAGACACTTAAAGAGTGTGATCACATTTAGGTTCGATAGCCGTACTATTAAGAGGGGTGAAACTCGTATCAAAATGCGGTGGTCAAAGTGCCACTAGATGCTCTAACTCATTGCATAAGCATTTAGGATCTAGTGGAATTCTAACACCCTTGAAAATATTTGTGAAAATATGCTAACACATGTGCACAAGGTGATACACTTAGTGGTTGGCACATTTGAGCAAGGGTGAAGAAGTTAGAGGTGAAAAGGAGTTAGTCTCGCTGGTTACAAGGTGACCGGATGCTGATCTCAGAGGGACCGGCGCGTCTGGTCAGTTGTAGTAGTGTGGACACTAGCGTCGGTCAATTGACTAGACGCTGGGTCGCTCAGCGATCAGACGCTATAAGGCTACGTCATGTTGTGTTGTCGGATAGCGCAGAAGAAAGTCACCGTGAGACCGGACGTTGGCTGTGTCTGGTCAAGCATGACCAGACGCGTCCGGTCAAAGAAATTCGTTTCTAGAACCTTACTGGAAACGACCGGACGCTAGAGGCTCAGCGTCCGATCGACTGATGACCGTTGAGATCAGGTGAACAGTATTCAAAGAAAGGGGACACGTGGCGTGTATCATGTGACCGGACGCTGAGGGTCAACGTCCGGTCAATCCGACCAGAGCATCCGGTCACCCCGAGTTGTGCCCAGTGAAGGGGTATAACGGCTCTATTTCGTGAGGCTTCTATTTAAGCCCCATGACCAGTTGAAGCTCATACCTTTGGCCATTTTCATTGACATAGCAACCTTATGAGCTTAGCCAAAGCCCTCCCACTCATCTCTATTATTGATTCATCATCTTTGTGGGATTGGGAGTGAATCCAAGTGCATTGCTTGAGTGTTTGCATCTAGAGGCACTTGGTGTTTGTGTTTCGCTGTGGGATTCGCTTGTTACTCTTGGTAGTTGCCGCCACCTAGATGGCTTGGAGTAGCGATCGTTGAGCGGAGGGTGGTGATTATTTCCAGCTCTGATCGTGGTGATTGTGAGGGGTTCTTGACCTTTCCCCGGCGGAGAGCCAAAAGATACTCTAGTGGATTACTCGTGGCTTGTGTTATCCTCATCTTGTGTTGGTTGTGCAGCACCCTATTGAGGGTTTGGCGTGTGATGCCAATTAGCGCGTGAACCTCCAAGTGAGTGAATCGCCATAACAAGGACTAGCTTGCCGGCAAGCAAGTGAACCTTGGTAAAAAATCATTGTGTTCATCATTTAATTCTGAGGTGATTGGTCTTCATTGTTATTCACTCTTGTGATTGATTGGCTCCTTCCTCGACACGGCGGTATAACCTTCTTGCTCACTCTCATTATATTACCACAAACTAGTTGTCAAGCTCTTTAGTGTAGCTAGTTGTGAGAGCTTGTTAGTTTGGTTAGTGTGGCTCTTTAGTTAGCTTTTGAGAGCACACTAACTTAGTGTAGTGTCATAGCTATTATATTGATAGAATTTATATAAACTAGAATTGTGGTAGGTGGCTTGCTTTTTAGTAGGCTAACGCAACACTTGCTTCGCCTCATAATTGTCTAACCAGTTTGTCAAGTGTTGTTGCAGAATTTTTAATAGGCTATTCACCCCCCTCTAGCCATTAGGACCTTTCAGTCCTCTGTGGAACTAACCTTCTCTACAACGCAGGCAAGCCCCAAAGCATAAACCCTTCTCTAGCATTTACAAATCTTTATTACACTTAAGTCTTGGGAGATGTGCATGAAGTAATTAGGAGTTGGTTGAATAAATCGTTGTTGCATGATTACCTTGTTATTCTGGTATCCTTAGTCGTACCCCACTTATATGTGTTGGTCGATATCTCTAATGCTTAGTAATGCTTAGGCTTCGATAGAAGTCGAATGATGATTTCATCGTTCGCGAGAATTAGGTTTGCCTCGGCTCTGCCTTTTGGTCGTGAGAATATCATAAGTATGATAATATTTAAATTGAGACTGGGTGGGACTTGATGTTATGGGTTCTTGGGCAGACAGGCTCGTCTGGTTGTGCTCATTCCGCTTATGTCGATTGAGGACCATACCATTGTAGGCCACCGTGTGGTCAAGACCTTGCAGTACTGGCACATACTCTGGTAAGCCTGATACCACGGCTATTCCATTATGTGAAAAGACAACTACGCACTGGGCATAGGAGATGGTGAGAGTAGCGTGTACACATCTTGTGAATCCACCAAGAGTGACGCAGGGAGGTGGAGTACTGTGTTCTCGGGTAGCACAGACCGGTTCACGTTTTGGAGGATCCAAGTGATGGTTGATATATGTAAGTCCGAGACCGGGATCTGTATATGTCGTGTGGTAAGGAAACCCAGCTGGGCCTAATCGATTAGAATCGTCGTGCTCCTCGATTATGAAGACTCGATCCTCTGACCTGCATCGTAGTTAATCAATGAAATAATGGTTCTTATGGCATAAGAAGAGATGAGATGATTAATGAAGTGATTGATCAAGAGCAGGTGCAAACTGGATACCACTTAGAAACTCAATACGAAGCTAAAACATCGAAAGTAAGGATCCACTTATAGTAAGCTTTTCTGTAAAAGTTATTCTTGCTTCTAACTTTTCTTTAAGCCTGCATACCCTTGAAGTCTTTTTCTGTTAGTTGGGTAAGACTTGTTAAGTACCCTTAAGTACTAAGGGTCTGTTAACCCTTATTGCAGGTTATGACTCGTACTGCTAATTGAGATCATGTCAGTGGGCTCGACATGATCTGGTCGTCTCTCCTACCTTAGATGCTTTACCTAAGTTGCTTCCGTAGTCTTACTCATCTTTTGGACCTTAAGCTAAGTTTTTACTTGAACATGTTTTGTAAACTATTGTTAAGTCTTCCACACTCTGATATAAGTTATTTTTGTACCAAGTGTTGTAATGTTGTGGTAACTCCATGTTGATCCTGTATGAGTTGTAAAATATGGATGATTCAGGGTTTCCTGAGGACATCCGACAGACTACCAAGATTATCTGGCTCTCATGTGCAGCAGTCAGGGACATTTAGGACAATAATAGGAGTATATGGACCATACAATTTGGGTGGTTCTACCACACAAATTCTAAAAAAAACTACTTTAGAGACAACTGGATTTCGGCCTACTTCTAAAAATCACACTCTACGTGCGGCTAGATTTTGGCTCGCTTCTAGAGTTCGATTTTTAAAGGTGGTTGATTTCTACATAGAGGCAGCCGTGTGTATAAACCATCTACCCGTCTCTAAAAACACATGTGTAGTAGTGTACATTACACCCATTTCACAATCCGGACTCCATAACCCATCTATGGTCTTGGCTGAATGAATAGAATGGGATGACAAGATCATCGACTCACCCGTTCAAAATCATGTCTTCCTTCACTCCAAAAAACGGAGGAATACCCCAGTCCGAAGCAACGACCCAAATACTTGTGAAATAAAGAAAAATAAGGCATAGCAGAACTTGCAGAAGGCATAAAAGATTCCTTACTGTGAATTTTGCTGTTAAATCATCCAGCCCGGTGGCTCCGGAGGCAAAGCTGACGCCCTTAGCGAGCTGGTCGATCGTGTAGCTGGGGTCCAGGTATGCCGGCAGAGTCGACGGCAAACCGAAGGCCTCTGAAATGAAGTCTGTGACAAGCCGGCCGTCGGAGAACCTGCCGGTGGCGACGCCCCCGTTGAAGTCGCGCCCATATGGCGGGAAGTTGGCCTTGGCGATGGTGGGGATGAAGTTGTTGTTGCCCGTGTCCACTGTGGAGTCCCCGAACACAATGAGCGCCGACACCTTGCCAGCGGTGGCCCTGCTGGTCGAGCGAGAGAAATGCACGAGTAGAAGCAGCAGCCAGTAGCACAGGCTTTGAGACGACATATTGCCTGGTAGCCCTATAGTGAGGCAAAGCGGAGAGTGGGGTGACACACACGCGCACATGTGTGTCCGAGAGAAATTTAAAAGTGGTGCTGTTGAGGTGTTACCTCTATCCATCTCAACTTTTTCAAGAAGAGTCTTTTCAATGCCTGTACGTATACCGTGACCTGATTAGCAAGATAACGCCCGGGAGAGTGAGAGCTGAGATATTCGGCCTGTTCGCTGGTTGGTTTCTGGACTGGTTTGGGTTGACTGGTGCTGGTTTGTTGTGAGAGGAAAATACTGTTGGCTAGCTGGTTTGGGCTGGCTGAAACCAACAAGCGAACAGGGTGATTCTCTCTTCTTTCATATAATTTTATTTATTTGAGGCGTCTAACTATTTTTTTTATTTTTCCATGAAATATCGCAACACATCGGGAAAAAAACACGTAGCTTGAAATTTGTATTAGGAGATAAACTTTTAAGTACTCCAAAACACACCTTTGACTATGATTTTTCTACTATAACATATATGATTTTTTTTAAAAAAATCTTAAATACTTTTAGTGAATATATAAAGGAATACATTATAGAAATTGTGGTCTATCTAGAGTTCAAAGATTACGAGAGATCCTGTTTCTAAATTGTTGAAAACCGGAGCTATCTCGTAATCTTAGATTTATATATCTTGCGTACCACATACTTCCACGCTTGTGTAATCACACTGCAAATAAATACTGAATGTGTTGGGGCAGGCAATTACTGCATCCAACCACTGCTAAAGAAATGGAACGCAATATCCACATCATCGGCGGTGGCAGATGGAACTGAGTGATTTATGGTGTGCATGGGACCAGACAAGTACATAAAGGTAGTGCTACTAAAAAAAGTACATGAAGGGTAGCGCTTTCAATTGAAGAGTGCTATTTTTTTAACTATAGAATATGCATTAGATCACTAATAAAGGTAGCAGTATATGAATACCTTCCTAGAAGAGTAGAAGGTCTAGAATACAATACCAAGTACCATACATTCAACACAAGCAGGATACTCCCTTGGTCCTAAATTAAATAAAATTTTAAAGGTATCCTATAAGTCAAACACTTTTAAATTTAACCAAATTTAGAGAAAAGAACATCTATATTTATAACACCAAATTAGTATCACCAGATACGTCATCAAATATATTTTGGCACCCTTTGCTTGGGCTTCCCAAAAGCCAACCAAAGGGGCGGCAACTCATAGGTGCTTTGGGGCAACAACAATTTTTTATCTCTAGTACAAAACTCACAATAGCACTACCCTTGTTTTCACTGGCTGTGGAGGTGGGTAACTTCAAAGAAATTATCCACCTGTCACTGGTTATGAAAAAATTGTAAGTGCAATTAAGCCTTTTTTTTATTTTAGTGATAATGACCACATAATCAGAGGACTAATGAGATTTATTAAGTTGACAAGAAGGGGTGATATAAGAATGAGGATGCTATTTAGAATGGTTTGAGATCCGTCGACTATCAAGGGGGATATAATGCACAAGGTTTAATGTGCAACCAAGTGCTCAACATAACCACCATACATAAATCCTCAACCAAGCCAAGCCAGCCAACTCTAACCTTCTGCTGGTTGGCTGGCACAGCACTGCCACATATCTCGCGGCATTACCGCGACTTAACGGTCAGTTGGGAAAGGAGGGGTATTTATACCTCTTCTCATTCCTCCCCAACGATCATCTCAAGCATTATTCACTCTTCTCCTACCTTCAGACAAGCCCCTCACACTCTATTGAAGGCCATCCAAGCTCTTCCATTGATTCCCTTGTGATTTCTTGAGAGATTGGTCTCCAAACTTCATCAGAGAGCTTGTCAAGCTGAGATCCAACTACTATAGCACTTGGTTCATGTTCCAGTCGGTGGATTATGTTCATTACTTTTGGAGCAAGAGCTCCTATAGACAGCTAGGCATCGCCCGTCAAAGCTCCCAACTCTTGTGGGCGCTCCAGGAAGTTTGTAACTCACCCAACATCTAGTAAGAACTCTCAAAATAAGAGACTTGTGCTCTTGACTTGAGAAGAGGATAGGGTTTGCGAAACAAGCCTTAGTGGCTTCCTCAAGAACGTGGAGGTAGGCAAGCCTTAGTGCCGAGTTAAACCACGGGATAAATCTTGTCTCTTGTGTTCTTGCTATTTTGGTGTGCTCTACTTGTGTTGTTGGTATATTTAGGGTTTGCTCCTGATCTACTTGTGCCTTAGCTTCCAACCTTGTCAAGTGGTGAAATAGGCTCTACACTACCCTAGGAACATTGGTAATTTACTCGATCTAAGTTTCATTGGGTAAATTTTGAATTATGCTTTCGAGTTACTCTGATACATACAACCCAGTGTTCCATGCTAGAACAAAACATATAGAGGTTGACTTCCACTTTGTCAGAGAATGAGTAACAAGGAAATTGCTAAACATTGAATTTGTCTCTTCATGTGATCAAGTAGCAGATAGATTTGCAAAACCACTGATAGTACGACTCCTGGAGAATTTTAAATACAATGTTAACCTAGTACGGTTATGATTGAGGGGAGGTGTTAAACAATATGTGTAACGATATGTTGTGCGTTGACGAACACATGTTTCCTACTTCCGACCAAGGTGAAAGCATCTAGGCCCCTAGTTGGGTTTCGGTGATTAATGACAACACGAGATTACTATGACTAACGTGTGTTTTGTAGAGGCAATTTGAGTTAGGTCATGGTAATGGCAATTGATTGGGCAATCATGGTTGTCATGCCCCTGTCGATGGAAATTGTTTTAGTTTTCAAAGGATGAACGACAAGGTTAAGGACGAACTAGTTCTAAGTGTCGTTTGGTGTTGAAGAGACACTTAGAGTAGTTTAGGACTTTATTTTTCCTTTGGTCGTACTATTAAGGGGGGTATGGACTAGTAGCTTGACCTATGTGAGTCTAGTGGGTTAGGTGTGGTGCACACTTGTCAAATCTAGCACTAGGTAGCTCAGGAGTAGCCCTAAGATCAATTAGAGTAAACTTCATTCACATAGAATTTCGAGTTGAAAGTGAATGGAGGGTCAAATGATTGACCAGACGTTGGTCTGGTTGTGACCGGACACTGGAGGGTGAGTCTGGTTAGTTCATTTGATCAACCGAAGTTGTCTGGTACTGACCGGACGCTGAGTGAAAGTGGACCGAATGCTGGTTGCCAGCATCTGGTCAACTCCAAAGAGGTTCCAGAGAAGGATTTTCTTGATCGGACATGTCCAGTCAGTGATGACTGGACGCTAGTCAGGATCCAATAACTGACCGGACGCTGAACAGTGAAGTGACCAGACTTTGGGTGCCAGTGTCCGGTCAACATCAGTAAGGTTCCAGAGAGCATTTTTCTTGACCGGATGTGTCCGGTCAGTGCTGACTGAATGCTGGTTAGAGTCCGGTTAGAACTTAACGGCTCTTTGCGGGTATAACTGACCGGAGCGTCTGATCACCCCGATCGGAGCATCCGGTCACCCCGTAGAATGCTGACTCAGCCTCCAAACATTATGTTTTGAATGAGGGGTATAAATACTTACTCCACTCATCCAAGCGAGGTCTCTTACCCATTTGTTCAGCTGAGAAACACCTTGAGAATGCAAGGGAGAGCAAGAGCCTAGTGAGGTGATTGAGATTTGAGAATCCAAGATTAAGGTCCTCATTAGTGCAAGGAGAGTAGCAAGTGTGCATCCACCCTTCTTATTAGGCTTGTCGTGGTCAAGTGAGAGTTTGTGCTTGTTACTCTTGGTGATCGCCATCACCTAGACCCTTGCACGGATCAAGGGGGAGCTACACCCTTGCGCGGGTGCTCCAACGAGGACTAGGGGAGAGTGTCGACTCTCTGATACCTTAGGAAAACATCGCCACATTCCTTTCTCTCTCTATTTACTTTGAGCATTTACGTTTGAGCAATTCATTTCAATGCCTTTACATTCCTAGAATTGCCATGTTAGAGTAGGATTGGAACCTATGGTGCAAAACTTTTGTGCGTAAGATCAATAGAAACACATTCTAGGCACAAAGGGTGAAGTGGGCTAAGTGTAGGGTTTAATTATTGCAAAGAATTTAGAATTAGCCCAATTCACCTCTCTCTTGGGCATCTTGATCCTTTTAATTGGTATCAGAGCCTCGTGCTCACTTAATTAGGCTTAACTGCCTAGAGAAAGATGTCCCATGGGGATGGACCTCCTCCTATCTTTGAGTGAGATGTTTTTCCTTACTGGAAAATTCGTATGGAGGCATATCTAGAAGCTCTAGATGTTGGAGTTCTTAGAGCCACCTCAGAAGGCTTCCCAAAACCTAAGGATCCCGCACACCTTCAAGGCGATGAAGTAAATTATAAGAAATAGAATGCAAAGGCTAGAAACACCCTCTTTAGAGGCCTTTGCAAGGATGTTTTCAACCATGTTTAGAACCACAAGGACGCCCATACACTATGGTCGGACATTTGTGCGCTCCATGAGGGAACAAACAGTGAGCGTGAGAACGCTACCACCGTGTTATGAAAAAGCTTAATTCATTTAAGATGCTTCCTAGAGAAAGTGCTAATAAGATGTACTCACGCTTGAATATTCTTATAGAGGAAGTCAATGGGCTTGGACTCACACAAATGCAACCCTCTGATGTTGTAAGAAAGATCTTGAGTGTCCTCCCCATTGACAAATATGGGCATATTGTGATGGTGCTTCATCAAGGTGATCTTTTCACCGCTACACCAACTCAAATATTGGGAAAGATCAATGCACATGAGATGTACATACACATAACACCACAAGATGGCTCTTCTTCCACCAAGAAGAAAGACTTGGCATTCAAGGCTAGCCAAAAGAAGAAGGGCAAAGCAAGAGTTGATCATGATAGCTCAAGTGATGATGAAATTGATGATGCAAGTCTTGCTCTCATGGTGAGAAAAACCGCCAAGATGCTCAAGAAGCTCAACAAGAACAGTGTCAAGTTTGATGACAAGAAGAAGAAATTCTTCACTAGCAATAGAAGGAAGCCCATCTCCAAGATGAATTGTTATAATTGTGGATAACTTGGTCATCTAGCTCATCAATGCCCCAAACCCAAGAAAGACAAATATAAGAAGAAGTACAAGGGCAAGAAAGATGACTCAAGTGATGAAGATGATGATGAGAAGAAAAAGAATAAGCCATACAAGAAGAAGGATGGCAAGAAGAAGAAGAATGTCAAGCATACATTGTTGGTGATTGGCTCACGGATATTGAGTCATCAAGTGACTCATCCAATGATGAAAGTGAGAACGAGAAGGTGGCCGCTATTGTAATTGATTCTTCACTATCTTCATCGACACAACCGCTGTCATCCTCTACACACCTATGCCTTATGGCCAAGGGTGAATGAAAGGTACAAAAGGGTGATGATAGTAGTGGTGATGATAATGCTAGCAATGATGAAAGTGGTAGTGATAGTGATGATGAATTTGAATCACCTTCTTATGATGATCTTGTCAAGTTGCTAAACCAATATACTAAAATCATTAGGAAGACAAGAGCGAAAAATGAAAAACTAGAACTTAAGAATGACTCACTCTTAGCAAAATATGACATAGCCGAAAAAGCTAGTGTTGAGCTTAGAGAAGAAAATAAAACTATGTCATCCAAACTCAAGGAGCTCAAATGTTCTAAAAAGGAGCTTAAAGAAAAACATGATAAACTTGAGGGGATACATAATGAGCTCACCACTAGCTACAATTTGCTAAAAGAAGAGTACACCAATCTCAAGGTTAATCATGATAATCTTGTTGTTTCTCATGAGCTATTATCCAATGAGCCACATGATGCTACTAACCATGTTGTTAAGATTGATATAGCTACATCATGTGATGATTTGATTGTTGAGAACATTGAGCAAGGTTCTAGTAGCAAAGGCAAGAAGGTGGTTGTGGCCGACAACTATGATGAGTATGTCAAGCTCAAGAATGAGAATGAGAAACTCAAGAAAGATCTTGAAAAGCTATCAACCACCAACATAATTGTGATAGAGAACCTTAACCATGATTGTGATATAGCTCTTGAAAATGAGAAGCTTAAAGAAGAGAACAAGAGACTCAAGATGGAGAAAAATCATGATAAACTTAGAGGAGAACAAGAAGCTCAAGTTGGAGAAAGAACATCTCAAGACCGTCTTGAGCAAGTTCACAAGAGGTCAATATCGTCAAAGTGAGCTACTCATGAACACTGTCATGAAGATGAATAGAAGTGGTATTGGGTATTTGGCAAATCAAGAGAAGAAGGCTCAAGCTCAACATCAACAACAACACAAGTCAAAGCCAAAGCCAAAGAGGTGTTTTGAGTGTGGACAAGAAGGTCACTTTGCCCATGAGTGTCAAGCTCCACCACCACAACCCTTGCCTAAGCATGCTAGATGCTTTGCCTTCAATGCTCATTACATGCTTAGAAAGGATTCTAGTGGAAAAATGAAAGTCATGTTCTTAGGTCCACCCAACAAGAATAGGCCTAAGAAAATTTGGGTTGCAAAGTTACTAGTTGAGAAAGTCAAGGGCCCCCATCAAGTTTGGGTCCCTAAACATCAAGCTTGACCTCTTGTGTGTAGGTGAACTACGAGATCGGTGGAAGTCATTGGGTTATTGATAGTGGTTGCACTCAACATATGACCGGTGATCCTTGTATGTTCACCTCACTAGATGAAGAAGTAGATGATCAAGAAAGGATTACATTTGGTGACAACTCAAAGGGCAAAGTTCAAGGATTGGGCAAAGTTGCAATATCAAATGATCATTCAATATCAAATATGCTATATGTTGCTTCTTTGAGCTTCAACTTGCTATTTGTTGGTCAATTGTGTGATCTTGGCTTTCAATGCTTATTTACCAAGAAGGAAGTGGTTGTATCAAAGAAAGATGATGATCAAGTCATATTCAAGGGATTTAAATACAACAACCTATATCTAGTGGATTTCATATCCGAAGATGCAAACTTGAAGACATGCCTATTCACCAAAACTTAACTTGGGTGGATATGGCATAGAAGTCTTGCACATGTTGGGATGAGCTCACTAAAGAAGCTAATGAAGAATGAATTGGCGAGAGGTTTGAAGGATGTGAAATTTGAGAAGGATAAGCTTTGTAGTGCATGTCAAGACAGCAAGCAAGTTGCAAACACTCATCCTACAAAAGCTTACATGTCAACAACAAAGAGTGCTAGAGCTCCTTCACATGGACCTATTTGGACCAACAACTTATAAGAGTTTAGAAGGAAATCTCTATTATCTTATGATAGTTGATGACTACTCTAGATATACTTGGGTATTCTTCCTTCATGACAAGACCGATGTTGCATCATGTTTCAAGAAGTTTGCAAAGAGAGCACAAAATGAATTTGAAGTGAAGCTCAAGAAGATAAGAAGTGACAATGGAAAAGAATTTGACAACACAAATATTGAAGCATATTGTGATGAAGTTGGAATCAAGCATGAGGTCCCCGCAACATATACTCCTCAATAAAATGGTGTAGTAGAGAGAAAGGACCATACACTTATCACACTTGGAAGAACAATGCTTGATGAGTACAATACACCCAAAGCTCTATGGGCAGAAGCTATCAACACCGCATGTTATGCACCCAACTGTCTATTTCTTCAAAAGTTTCTTGGCAAGACACCTTATGAGTTGCTCAATAGGAAGAAGCCGAACATATCTTTCTTCCGGGTGTTTGGTTGCAAATGCTACATCTACAAGAAGCAGCAACACCTAGGGAAGTTTCAAAGACATTGTGATATTGGCTTTTTTGTTGGTTACTCATCAAAGTCCAAAGCATATCGAGTATTTAATCATGCCACCGGCTTAGTTGAAGAAACATATGATGTGGAATTTGATGAATCTAACGGCTCCCAAGGAGCACATGAGAATCTTGATGATGTAGGTGATGAACCATTGAGGGAGGCTATGAAGAATATTTTGGTTGGAGACATCAAGCCCAAAGATGATGAAGATGATGTATAAATGATTGATCCACCTTCTTCATCAAATGTGCCACAAGATGGTGATAAAGATAGGAGAGTAGAAAATGAAGATACTTATGTCTCTCATGATCAAATGGTGGCACAAGCTCAATATGTTGATGCTCCACAACCTCCCCCTCAAGTGATTGATAGAAGAAATTGACCCCTACTACAAGCACATCCACAAGATCTCATCATAGGGAGTCATTCAAAGGGTGTAATGACTCATTCTAAAAAACTTGCTTCATTTATTGAACATCACTCTTTTGTCTCTTGCATTGAACCTAAGAATGTAGAAGAAGCTCTTCAAGATTTGGATTGGATAAATGCCATGCATGAAGAGATGAACAACTTCACCCGCAATGAAGTTTGGACTCTTGAAGAGCGACCACAAGGTGCAAGAGTCATTGGAACAAAGTGGGTGTTCCGCAACAAGCAAGATGATCAAGGCATTATTGTGAGGAATAAGGCAAGACTAGTTGCAAAGAGGTTCTCTCAAGTTGAAGGGTTGGATTTTGGAGAGACCTTTGCACCGGTTGCAAGACTTGAAGCCATTCATATCCTCCTTGCATATGCATCGCATCCAGTGTTATCCTAAACGCTAAACGGTAAACAGTCGGTCACCTACCGTTTAGCCTATTATTCGGGCAAAACGAGTGTTTAAACGGGAAAAACGGCCGTTTAAACGGTCAAAACAACCAATTAAACGGAAACGGTGTACCACCGTGTAGCGTTTAAACGGTGTGTAAACGGGCTAAACGGCCGTTTAGGCGAACAGTGATCGCATCATGAAATGAAATTATATCAAATAGATGTTAAAAGTGCATTTTTAAATGGCTTCATAAATGAACTAGTCTATGTTGATCAACCTCCTGGGTTTGAAGACCCTAGATATCCTAATCATGTTTATAGGTTGTCCAAGATGCTATATGGGCTTAAGCAAGCCCCAAGAGCTTGGTATGAGTGCCTTTGGGATTTCCTCATTGAGAAGGGCTTCACCATTGAGAAGGTCGATACCACACTATTCACCAAGAAGCTTGATGGAGAGATCTTCATTTGCCAAGTATATGTTGATGATATCATATTTGGCTCATCAAATGAAGACTATTGCAAAGAGTTTGGTGAATTGATGTCAAAAGAGTTCGAGATGTCTATGATTGGAGAGCTTACATTCTTTCTTGGTTTTTAAGTCAAGCAAATGAGAGAAGTGATTCTCATCTCTCAAGAAAAGTATACCAAGGACCTTCTCAAGAGGTTCAAAATGGATGAATGTAAGCCAATCAAGACACCAATGCCATCTAACGGACATCTCAACCTAGACGAGAGAGGTAAATTGGTTGATCAAATTCTCTACTATTCTATGATTGGTAGTTTATTATATTTGACCGCATCTAGGTTCGACATCATGTTTAGTGTGTGTATGTGTGCTAGATTTCAAGCTAGTCCTAAGGAGGCTCACATGGTTACTGTTAAAAGAATCCTTAGGTACCTTAAGCCCATACCAAGCATTGGTCTTTGGTATCCCAAAGGAGTTAGATTTCAACTAGTTGGCTATTCTGATTCGGATTATGCCGGTTGCAAAATTGATAGAAAAAGCACATTCGGAGGACGCCATTTTCTTGGTAGATCACAAGTGTCTTGGTCTTCCAAGAAGCAAAATAGTGTGGCTTTGTCCACCGCCAAAGCAGAATACATTGCCGTGGATGCTTGTTGTGTACAAATTCTTTACATGAAACAAACTTTGCTAGACTATGGTGTAGTTCTAGAAAAGGTATCTCTTGTGTGACAATGAGAGTGCGGTAAAGCTTGCTAATAATCTGGTTCAACACTCTCGCACCAAGCACATAGATATCCGCCATCACTTTCTTAGAGATCATGTTGCTAAAAATGATATATCACTAGAAGGTGTAAGGACCGAGGATCAATTGGCAGATATCTTCACTAAACCGCTAGATGAGGCTACATTTTGTCGGTTGAGGAATGAGGTCAATGTGCTTGACTTTAGTAACTTCACTAAAAAATGAGCTTGTGTTGTCCCTTGCATTGCATTGTAATATACAACATGTTTAATTTTTGGTAATGCACTTAGGGCTTGTCTAACATGGTTAAGATAACCGCTGAAAAACATGTGAAGAAGCTTAACCTTAGATCAAACTTGACAAGCAACTAGAATTACTTTCAAGTATTGCATTGCATATGCATGTGTGTTGCTTTGTCGTTTGTTTTCGGTTATATTTTGAGCACCTGCTGTGTTCATCCACAAATAAGGAGAGCATTTGAAGCTCCTATTGGTCATAAAATCCTATTATGTAATCACATGGTGCTCCTCGCCCCTTTTATTGCCTATTTTCTTAAAAAGAATTATAGCCTAAGGCAAAATATTTTAAAAATTTTGAGGGTTTGAGAGAGGTCTCTCACATCGGTCCCAATTGGTGTTTATTTGTGTCTTATTGAAGTTGGGACTTGATTGGGAAAAGGCAGCGCGGAGGAACTTTGAAGATTCGCTGAAATATGGTGACCGGACGCTGCACCGGACTCTGCTTCTAGCGTCCGCTTAGTTCACAGGAGGTGAACAGTTGCAGCACAGGAGTGACCGGATGATGAAACAGTGCTCATCCTATGTTCGGTGTGAAGGTGTCCCTGTGTTCGGTCAATTGAAGAAGAAGCTATCAGGACAGACCGGACTCTATGTGCGTCCGATCATGTCGGACTAGACATGTCCGGTCGCGATTTGAGGGGTTTTGGACCTCTCTGTTGTCGACCGGACTTCGGGTGGCAGTGTTCGGTCATTGCCACTGGTGTGTCCGATCAGTTGAAATCGAGTAGATCTAGATTTCTTTCCTTTTCTTATCTAACATGGGGGGCCACCATATATATCACCATATGGTTTCATGCTGCCTTGACCTAGCCCATGCCCGCGATTGCTGTATGTCACAATGTTGTCTCGCCCTTACCCGCACCGCCATGCCATCTCGCCTGCACTCATGACGCTGTGCCCGTGCCTATGCTACCGCACCAGCACTGCCATCTGCCCTAGCCACACACGCTCCATGCCTGCCTTGCGCCACCGTGCCCGCGCCCACCTCAGCCATCGCACCGCCGCGTCTATGCCCGCATAGTCGCACCGCCACAGGCCCTGATATCGCGATCCATGCCATGCACTAGCCTCATCCACTGCCTCGCCGGCCTACATTGCACTGCCACCACATCTCCTCAGCCGCCTCACCACTTTGCGCTAAAACCCTAACCCTAGCCCTTGCCAATTCCGGTGGTGCCTTGTGGTCATTTCCTCTGCTGATTGGTCACCAGATCGTCGGATTTCATTAGGTAGCAAGCCATCGCCTTCAATTTCTTATCTACTGCTTGCTTCTTAGGGTTTTGCACCTCTAGATGAATATAGTGCTTATTTATATATTCTATCTATTCTATCATGTAGCGAGTCGGTGCTCTTGTGGTTATTTTGGCAGTTGTCAATAAACTCGGGGTCAAGCCCACGAGTACGGATCGAGGCCAAGCCTCGCGAGTGTCAGTTGGCATTGTCAGTGGCAGTAATTCTTTTTAGCTCCAGCAATGGCACGTTGCAAGAATGTCATAGGTGGTCCTAGAGATGAGGATCCAAGGCCTCTGCCTCGCCTGACTGCTCAAGAAAAAGGAAAGGCAAAAAAGATGATTACAAGGAAGAAGTGCAAGTTTGCTGATGTGGAGATAGAGAGAGCAGCAACAGTGGGAGCCGCCGCAGAGCGTGCAGAGAGAGGTGGAGCTAGCAATGGGGTTCGCATAGGCGACCAGTTGTCACCCGTTCAGAGGGTCGCCATCGAGAGGATGGAGGCCAGTCTTGGTAGTCCACCTAGGACTGCCATGCTTGGAGGACGACGTGTCTCTTTGGAGGAGAGTTAGCCTTAGGGGGAGACTGAGCAGCAGACACAGCCAGTAGAGTAGACAGAGGGTACTCAGTAGGTAGAGTAGGTTGAGGAGATAGAGCAGGCAGCACAACCACAGCTTTGATGCTCTGGTTGTACACATACTCAGGTGTCACCGAGGCCTAAGACATAGAGGAGGGGCTCTCATCCATCTCCCAGACCACAAGGTTCACCTCTGGTGGTTCACCTTGACCTGAGAGCAGCCACAGCCAGACAGGTGCAGCAGCTCTGCTTCGTGTAGTTTGAGGACTAGTTTCCATCGAGGTGGGATGAGCATGCTTTAGAGCACTTCTACACAGTACTGTAGGAGGATTTCTATAATGCTTATCTTAATTGTGGAGTTGCCTTCACATCTCAGAGAGTGTGCTCCATAGAGTCTCAAGTTGTAGCTACAGGTGAGCAGATCTGTCCTCACCTTTCCTATCTGCCAGCCTTGACAGATCTTCTTGGATGGATTGGCCGCTTTGTTCCGCCATAGGTCTATGAGTTCTACTCCTCTCTTTGGATTGACCCAAGGCATAGATTCATTCACTTTGCATTTAGAGACCGTGACTATAGGCTCCAGAGCTCGAGGGTCAGAGAGATTCTTAGGATTCTAGAGTCACCTATTCGCCTTCATGAGGTTTGCTATAGTTAGACAGAGCCTCTGAGATGCTCTCACGGTAGACTTGTGCCACCTACAGACATTGTCAAACCGTGCTTCACATAGCCATTTGGCGAGGGGTCGAGTAAGACACCATGTGACCTTACACCTACAGCTCAGCTTCTTGATGCTATTATGAGGAGGACTCTGCTTCCAAGGATGGGTTACCATGAGGGCCTAGCACGTATTCAGCTATGGTTAGTGTATCACTTGGTATCTCAGTCAATCTTTGATATTTAGGATGTGATACTTTCAGATGTGGAGGATACACTAGCAGAGGGCTTCAGAGGTCACCGTCAGCTACCATATGCTCTTTAGATCACTTTCCTAATCAAAAAGGCAGTTACACATAAGTCTCCTAAGACAATGGCAGAGTACATAGGTGCTACTACTAAGTTTTTTTCATATAACATAACCCAAATGCTATGCCACAGTTGTGAGAGGACACCTCATCAGCTGAGCCATCGCCCAGAGGTACCAAAGATAGTAGCCTAGCAGGATGAGATCATCAGGGGCACTATAGCGATAGAGGAGGAGCAACTTGATGCTCAGTAGGAGGATGTGGTCGAGAGCGACCCTAGTGATAGCTCAGATGATGATTATTAGCCAATTTCACATATGGCACCTCATCCACACAATAGTAAGGCTGATGGCTCTAGCTCAGCTCCATCACAGCCACTACAGACAAACCTGGCACTCCTAGCCATACTTGAGCGAATGAGGCAAGCCTAGGCACGCCAGGCACAGGAGACCGTAGCTCCACTTGCTCAGGTTCAGGCTCGATAGGATGAGTTTTAGAGGTAGCAGCAGGCCATGCAGCAGCAGCAGCTTATGATCCAGCAACAGTTACTTGGCTTCATGCAACATGTATTCTCTGCCATCAGGGCTGCTCCTCAGTAGTCTTTACCTCAGATAGGCCAGCCTACTACTACTACTTCAGTGACTCTAGCTATACAACCTAGTGGGCTTCAGAGTTAGGGACCACTAGCTACTCAGTTTGCTTCACCTATAGAGCAGGTGTCCTAGTGGTTTGCTTCACCAGTGACAGTTCAGGGTCCACACTTTACCCCTATTGTTATAGGTTTCACTCTGACTCAGAGTTCTTCAGGGTTACTGACAGACACCCTAGTCTCTAGGAGTCTCAACGCTACTTTCAGTGACCTTATAGGGCAGCCTACACCTCCAGTATTTTGAGTTTTTGCTCCTACCATAGCTGCTCTAGTTACCGAGACTACTGAGACGATCCTATCATCTGTTGCATCATCCGAGCCTCCTCAGATAGTCACTCCTATCATTGAGGCTTCAGCGACAGAGGCAGATGTGGCTCCACTTCCTATAGTGATACTTCTAGAGTCACAGGCCATGCCAGTTACTAAGCAGACCTAGACCGCTTCACCTTCACTTCTAGCAACAGAGGGTCAGACCGCTCAGAGTTTAGGGTCAGAGGATGCTGCTGCTCAGTTCTAGATCTCTCACTACACCTCAGCGCTCGACTCAACTGCTCCTATCCCACCATCTGACCCTTAGATTTTGGTGCTTGATGCCAAAGGGGGAGAGGGAGCAAGTATGTTAGATCTAGGGGGAGCATGTGATCTAGGGGGAGCATGTGATTCATTTCTTTATGTGTGATACTTTGTGCATTCACGTTTTCTTTCATGCATTGCATTTCATACTTGTGATGGTGAGACTTATGTGACATGTGTGCTCTCTATATTGATATCTTTATATATGTCATGTCACTTGGTTATACTCATTTGCTTTGCTTCCACATTTTACTCCGATTCAAATGAGCTTTACTTTATGTACTCTTGCTTAATTCATATCTTTTGAGTACACCATGTTGGCTTGGGTCATATACACATGTCTAACCCCTTTGTTCTTATTGTCAAAAGCTTATATGAACCAAGCATGTTGAAAACCTCACTCATCTCCTTTACATACTAGAGGTTGTGTTGTTATCAATCACCAAAAATGGGGAGATTGAAAGCATCTAGGCCCCTAGTTGGGTTTCGGTGATTAATGACAACATAAGATTACTATGACTAACATGTGTTTTGTAGAGGCAATTTGAGTTAGGTCATGGTAATGGCAATTGATTGTGCAATCATGGTTGTCATGCCCCTATCGATGGAAATCATTTTGGTTTTTAAAGGATGAAGGACAAGGTTAAGGACGGACTAGTAATAAGTTGGGTTTGGTGTTGAAGAGACACTTAGAGTAGTTTAGGACTTTATTTTTCCTTTGGCCATACTATTAAGAGGGGTATGGACTCGTAGCTTGACCTAGGTGAGTCTAGTGGGTTAGGTGTGGTGCACACTTGTCAAATCTAGCACTAGGTAGCTCAGGAGTAGCCCTAAGATCAATTGGAGCAAACTTCATTCACATAGAATTTCGAGTTAGAAGTGAATGGAGGGTCAAATGATTGATCGGACGCTGGTCTGGTTGTGACCGAATGCTGGAGGGTGAGTCCAGTCAGTTCCTTTGATCAATTGAAGTCATCTGGTGCTGACCGAACATTGAGTCAAAGTGAACCGGACGCTGGTTGCCAGCGTCCGGTCAACTCCAGAGAGGTTCCAGAGAAGGATTTTCTTGACCGGACGTGTCCGGTCACTGATGACCGAACGCTAGTCAGGATCTGGTAACTGACCAGACGCTGAATAGTGAAGTGACTGGTCTCTGGGTGCTAGCGTCTGGTCAACATCATAAGGTTGCAGAGAGCATTTTTCTTAACCGGACACGTGTGGTTAGTGCTGATCGGACGCTGGTCAGAGTCCGGTTAGAACTTAATGGCTCTTTGCGGGTATAACTGACCGGAGCGTCCAGTCACCCTGACCGGAGCATCTGGTCACCCTGTAGAATGCTGACTTAGCCTCCAAACATTATGTTTTGATTGAGGGGGTATAAATACTTACTCCACTCGTCCAAGGGTGGTCTCTTGCCCATTTGTTCAGCTGAAAAATACTTTGAGAGTGCAAGGGAGAGCAAGAGCCTTGTGAGGTGATTGAGATTTGAGAATCCAAGATTATGACCCTCATTAGTGCAAGGAGAGTAGCAAGTGTGCATCCACCCTTCTCATTAGGCTTGTCATGGTCAAGTGAGAGTTTGTTCGTGTTACTCTTGGTGATCGCCATCACCTAGACGGCTCGGTGGTGATTGAGAGTTTGATGATCATCTGGTGGAGCTTGTGGATGACCCAACTCAAGTTGTGAGTGGTTGTGGGCGATTCACTGTGATGGAGTTTCAAAGAATCAGCCCATAGAGAGCACTTGATCCTTGCGTGGATTAAGGGGGAGCTACACCCTTGCATGGGTGCTCCAACAAGGACTAGTGGGGAGTGGTGACTCTCCGATACCTCGGGAAAACATCGCCGCATTCCTTTCTCTTCTTTACTTTGAGCATTTATATTTGAGCAATTCATTTCATGTCTTTACATAACTAGAATTGCCATGCTAGAGTAGGATTAGAACATAGGGTGCAAAACTTTTATACGTAAGATTAATAAAAACACATTCTAGGCACAAGGGGTGAAGTGCGCTAAGTGTAGGGTTTAATTATTACAAAGAATTTAGAATTAGCCCAATTCACCCCCCTGTTGGACATCTTGATCATTTCACAAGGGTTAAGTATATAGTTTGTTGTGGACTAGTATAGAGTTTGTTGTACACTAGTATATAGTTTGTTTCAGTTTTTTTACAACAACTTTTAATATATAACATTAAAGCACAATACACCAATGTAGGAAATGAATTCTCATATTACAGAGTACAGACAAGTAAAAGCTACTGCTGATCTGCTTCTATAGACATAGGTGATGCTTCTGTCTGGGGCACGGAGCCTGTCGGGGCCACAGGGCCCACAAGAAGTGGCCATGATAGAATCATTGATGGTCCTCGTTCTCGCACTCCGATAGCACAGTCAGCGCTTTGGGGTGTACGACCCCGGATACCCACGGTAGACCACATGGGCTGCGCCCCTAGGGGTGGCCTAGCCCACAAGAAGAAGCCTTGCGGGGCACGACTCTACTCGGCGCCTTCTACAAGACATCGGGAAGATATCCTAAAGATACTACGAGATTTGTTAGGATATGTATGATCCCAAGATCCCTGTAATCAGTTATTACTTTCCAGTTATCTCTCAGATCTAACCGACTTGTAACCCTACCTCCCGGACTATATAAGGTGGGCAGGGACCCCCTCTAAAATCACAACATATCATACGATAGCTAATACAAACCAACAGACTATAGGATTAGGGTATTACGTCATACTAACGGCCTGAACCTGTCTAACTCATGTGTCCCTGTTGCCTTCTTGTTCTTGATCTCGCGCTCCTCTGCCGATCAATCTACCTTTGTGGGATACCCCTTGGAGGACTGCCGATGATATTCTATCGACAGTTAGCGCGCTAGGTAGGGGTGTGCGTGCTGTGTCCTTATCGAAGAAGATGGCTTTTTCCACAGGCTCTTCGTCCCTTCCACAGCCTGGCCAGATCTTCATGGTCGGATCCATCTCATGGGTCATCAACGCTGATGGAGTCGGAGAGCTCCTTGAGCTAGGGCAGATCGGTTCTACGCCGACCACCCCCACACCTGCAACTACAGATCCGATCTCAGAGCCAATTTTGAGGTCTCCTTCAGCGACGACTCGCCGTCCACTTCTTCGCTACCAGAAGAGGCCGATCAACAATGATGATCTAATCGAATCCATCGATCGGGTTGGACTGAAGCTCGCCGATTGTCTCTCCATCGCTGAATTAGCACTAGACACTCTGGTTTAGCCCCGACCACTCTTCGATCCAGATCTATCGGAGGCTGCTCGGGAAACTATAGGGGTTATGGCCCTACCTTTTGGATTCACCAACGCCGCCGCTGCTTACCAACATGCCCTAAGGGGCAAACTCGCTGACTAGGTCACCATCCAGCTTCTACCAGCCATCAACATGCTACACTTAGGCCGAAGCCCCGAGGCGCACCTCTAGACCATCCCAGAAGAAACTCCGGGCCCCAAGTCTCAGGGCTCTATGGAGACCCTCGCTGAAACCCTCTCTGATCAATTTCTCCTTCCATCCTTCCAGGGTGGTGAGATCTTCAATGTCAGCATCGATAGCCCTCCTTGGAACAGCGAAACTGAGGAGGAGCACGTTGCTCGGGAGAACCAAAACGTCAACCACACGCAGCGGTGAGAAAACGAGGCAGCCATCACGAGGGCCGAGGCTGCTCAGAATAATCGGCTTGATTCTCAAGGAAGACCGCACCCGCTCCACCGTGACCTCGATGAGGAATTTCTCTGCGTCGATGGCCACGACGTCTTCAAGACTCCAAGCGCCAATTTGGCAGTAGCCGCCAACGAGCTTGCTCATTTCCCCCAAATGCCCAAGCTCGCCAAGATCACTACCATGCTTAAAGGGGCTCACTGTCAGGTCAATGAGATTCATGAGGATCATAGACCTTCATGCTCTACGAGCATGATTCACCGATTAGCTACACCAAGATCCAATCGCCGCCCTAGTCAAAGCCGTTTCGCCGACTAGTCGCTACCTCTCTAGGGGGACCCAGGGGACATCACGCCGAACACCATCACCAGCACAACCAGGAGGTCGAATAGGATGCTAGAGTACATCTCAGCAACCTCCAGGATGCGCGATGGCATATCGAGCAACGTCACTTTGGTCACCATGAAGACAAAGTGCGTCGCGGCTAGGATTACGAAAAGGAGTACGACAACCCGAACTCAGCCCTCGAGCCTATCACCGACCACAATGCCACAAACGATGGTGTCGACAACCCTGAGGGGCCTCCAGCTTTCACAAGGGCACTCCAGACGCTTCGGTGGCCCCGTGGTTTTAAGATTACCGGGGTCGAGCCCTACGAAGGAAGAATGAACCCAACTCAGTGGCTGTAGGCTTACACCACTGCCATCCGCACCACGGGAGGAGACACCAGCGTCATGGCAAATTATCTCCCCATCATGCTCACGCCACCCACCATGAGCTGGTTTACTAGCCTTACGCCAAACTCCATCGGGTCATGGGAAGAGTTGAAGAAAGTCTTCACCGACAACTATATGGCCACGTGTACTTGACCCCGCACAAAGCATAATCTTAGCCGCATCAACCAGAAGCCATCTGAGCTCCTCTGCAGCTACATTCGGCATTTCTCCGAGATGAGGAACTCTATCTCCAACATCACGGAAGCTGAAGTCATCACCGCCTTTATCCGAGGACTCCACCATCGTGAGCTTCACTCCAAATTCAACCGCAAGCCGCCCACCGGTATCGGCGAAATGATAACTACCACCAACTAGTACGCCAATGCTGAGGAAGTCAAGGTGCGCTTCAATGAGGATGCAGGCACTCAGCGATTGCCTCACCGCTATGACGATCGCCCCGATGATCGATGTCACAGTGACCGCCGCCTCGACGACCATAGCTACCATCGCGATAGTGGCCGTGATCGAACAGGAGGACACAAGCGTGGCCAAAATCACCGCCGCCGGCCAAAACACATCGTCGCCGCTGTTTGTCAACCTTGCGCCAAGCATAACTATGATGAACAGTACCAAAAGATCCTCAACAGCCCATGCCCTCTTCACAAGAACGCCAAACACAAGATGAAGGACTGCATTGGTCTAGCTAGGGAGTTCTAGGACAAGAGGTTCAATGATGATGCCAACAATGGAGCCAAAGGTCGCCGACCACCTAGGGGCAACAACAATGCCTTTTAGGACCACGATAAGGTGGTTGCCACCATCTTTGGGGGGCTCGCCTCCACTGAGAGTAGAAGGAAACGGAAGCTCGCCGCCCAGCGAGTGCTCGCCGTCACTTTGGAGGAAACCACCACCGACCCTAGCTATTGCCCATGGTCTGAGGTCCCCATCACCTTTAGCAGGGCTGACCAGTGGGCAGACATTCCCTACACATGGCGTTTCCCCCTTGTCCTCGACGTAACAGTCCAGATGGTGCTCTTTAGAAAAGTCCTTATTGACGGTGGCAGTGCTTTGAACCTACTCTTCGTTGGGGCCCTAAGGGAGTTGGGCCTCGCAATATTAGATCTCACACCCTCGGACTCCTCCTTCTGGGGTGTGGTACCTGGAAGGGCATCCAGACCACTTGGAGAGATAACCCTACCAGTACAGTTCGACACGACAAGCAACTACCGCGTCGAGCATATCAACTTCTACATCACCGACTTCGACACCGCCTACCATGCCATACTTGGTCGGCCAGCTCTGGCCAAATTCATGGCCGTACCACACTATGCGTATCTGGTGTTGAAGATGCCTTCGCCTACAAGAGTCCTGGCTCAGCGGGCCAACATCTCCATTGCCTACACTTGCGAGACAGAGAGTCTCGCTCTTGCCGAAGCCACCGACCTCTCCATCTAGATGGCTAGCGTGGTCGCTGAAGCCAAGACAGCACCCACCGATGACATGGAGATTCTAGAGCTAGAGCTTCCCTGCGCCTCCACCAAGTCCAAGGAAATCAAGGAGGTTGGCCTCGACCTCGACGATGCCTCTAAGACCGTGAAGATTGGAGCTCACCTTGACCCCAAAAGGGAAAGCGCGCTCATCTCCTTCCTACGTGCCAACGCCGATGTGTTTGCTTGGAAACCTATAGACATGCCGGGGGTACCATGGGAGAAGATCGAGCACTCCTTGAATGTCTCACCGACCGCCAAACCGATCAAGCAAAAACTCCGTTGATTCACGCCAGACAAGAAGGAGGCTATTAGGGTAGAAATAAAATGGCTCTTAGCTGCTGGGTTTATAAAAGAAGTGTATCATCCAGATTGGTTAGCGAACCCTGTTCTTGTTCGAAAAAAGAATAAAGAATGGAGAATGTGCGTTGAATATACTGATCTTAACAAACACTACCCTAAAGACCCCTTCAGCTTGTCTCAGATAGACGAGGTTGTAGACTCTTCCGCCGGCTGCAAACTACTCTCCTTCCTTGACTGTTACTCCGGCTATCATCAGATCTCCCTCAAGGAAGAAGACCAGATCAAGACATTGTTCATTACACCTTTCAGTGCATACTGCTACAAAACTATGTCCTTCAGACTTAAGAATGCCGGGGCTACCTATCAAAGGGCCATCCAGATGTGCCTCAATCAACAGATCGGCCATAACGTCGAAGCCTACATCGATGATGTGGTCATCAAGACCAAGACAGCCGACAACCTTATTACCGACCTCAAAGAAACCTTCGCCAACCTGAACAAGTACCGATGGAAGCTGAACCCTTCAAAGTGCATCTTTGGAGTTCCATCCGGTATACTGCTGGGCTACATCGTCAGTGCTCGAGGCATTGAGCCTAATCCTGACAAAGTCTCCACCATCACCAATATGAAACGACCAACATGCATCAAGGATATACAGAAGCTTATAGGTTGCATGGCTGCTTTAAGCCGCTTCATTTCACGCCTCGGTGAAAAAGGGCTACCTTTCTTCAAGCTCCTTAAGGCCTCCGAGCGCTTTTCCTGGTCGAAGGAGGCAGACTTAGCTTTTGAGCAGCTCAAGTTGTTCTTAATAAAGCCATCGATCATGATAGTGCCAAGGCCAGATGAAACTCTGCTAATATACATCGCCGCCACTTCTCGCGTCATGAGCACAGCTATTGTCGTCGAACACGAAGAGGCCGGGCATGCTTATAAAGTACAATGTCCAGTTTACTTCATCAGTGAGGTACTTAATGAGCCCAAAACTCATTACCCTCAGGTACAAAAGCTGTTATACGCCATTCTTATTACATCGCGCAAACTCCGACACTACTTCGAATACTACAAGATCGCTGTGGTCACTGAGTTCCCTCTGGGGGACATTCTCTGCAACAAAGAAGCCAATGGCCGCATCATTAAATGGGCTATTGAGCTCAGCACCTATTCCATCGAATTCAGAAGCAGACCTACCATTAAGTCACAGGCGCTCGCTGACTTTGTCGCTGAATGGACTGAGATCCAAGAGCCCATCGCCGCTGCTTGCCCCGAACACTAGGTGATGTACTTCGATGGTGCCCTTAACATCAATGGTGCTGGTGCGAGCATTCTGTTCATTACGCCGACCAAGGATAAGCTACGTTATGTTCTTCGGATACACTTCCTGGCCTCCAATAATGCCACAGAATACGAAGCGTGTCTCCATGGTCTTCGTATAGCTATCGAGCTCGGTGTCAAATGCCTCATGGTGTATGGGGACTCTACGCTGGTTATCAACCAGCTCAACAAGGACTGGTCCCATGCTAGCGATAAGATGGATGCTTACTATGCTAAAATTAGAAAGCTTGAAGGAAAATTCTATGGCATCGAGTATCACCATGTGGTACGTGACCAAAATCAACTCGCTGACCACTTATCAAAGCTGGGTTCTTCTCGCGCCACAATCCCACTAGGGGTCTTCGTTCAAGATCTCCCAGCGCCATCCATCAAAGAACATGCGGAAGTCAAAGAGGTTCCCCCTGCCGAGTAGTTGGTACTTGTGGTACCTTCGCCTGTCGTCGATTGGAGGGAGCAATTCATCAAGTAACTCACTAGCACCGAGGTACCCATAGACAAGACTGAAACTAAACGCCTAGTTTGTCAAAGCAAGCTTTACGTGTTGGTGGATGACAGCTTGATGAGGAAAAGTGCCAAGGAAGGGATGCTATAGAAATGCATCACCCAAGAGGAGGGAGTGAAGCTACTTCTCGAAATTCACTCTGGTTCCTGTGGCAACCACGCGGCCTCGAGAACACTGGTCGGCAAGGCTTTCTGAGCTGGGTTTTATTGGCCCACATCCATCACTGATGCAGAAGACCTCATCCGACGTTGTGAAGGATGCCAATTCTTCGCTAAGCAAATACACATGCTGGGGCAAGAGCTGCAAACCATCCTAGCTTCCTAGCCCTTTGCATGCTGGGGACTAGACATGATCGGGCCTTTCAAGCCAAGTCTAGGTGGTTTCTGGTACATATATGTCGCCATTAACAAGTTCTCCAAGTGGATTGAATATAAACCGCTCATCTCGGCTACTACAAAGAAGGCAGTTGAGCTCTTTGAAGATATCATCCACAGATTTGGTCTAACAAACAACATCATCACCAATATCGGAACTACGTTTACTGGCCATCACTTTTGGGACTTCTATAAAGACTGTTGCATCTTCGTCAAATATGTTTCTGTTGCCCATCCAAGAGCCAACGGTCAGGTCGAACGGGCGAATGGTATGATCCTTGATGCCCTAAAAAAGTGACTATATCAGAAAGAAGAAAAGCACCTAGGTAGATGGCTCAAGGAGCTTCTAGCTATAGTCTAGGGACTGTGTACTCAAGCTAGTCGCAGCACCAGCTTGACTCCATACTTTTTGGTCTATGGCTCGGAAGCCATACTACCAGCGGGCGTTACTTTCTGAGCACCTAGAGTGGGAAATTATGATGAAGAGAAGGCCAAGGCTGTTCAGTCTGAGGACGTCGACAAGGCCGAGGAAGAACCCCTAATCACCTGTGTTCGTATAGCTAAATATCTAGAAGGCTTGTGGAGGTACTACAACCGAAACATCAAAGGTCTTTCATTTGCTGTCGGCGATCTCGTTCTCCGCAAAAAACAAAAAACTGAAGGGTTGCACAAGCTCTCTTCCCCCTAGGAAGGGCCTTATGTCATCAAAGAGGTTACTCGACGAGGTTCTTATTGCCTAAGTGACTTAGAAGGAGTTGATGTCCCCAACTCGTGGCACATCGAACACCTTATACGTTTCTATCCTTGAAACACTCTAGATATGTACTCTGCAATTTTATATTTAGTAAAGTTTTTGGTCTCCATAACTTGTCTCCGTTTTGTCTCTATTGTGGTTTAACATCCACTTGTGGTCGCTGAGCTATATGCTACTTCATGATGAACTCCAATACGTAATTGCCGTAACTATGCCGACCACGTTTCTCCAAATCGTCGACCACGTTTCTCCAAATCACCGAACACGATTTCTCCAAATCGCCGAATATGTTTTCTCCAAATCATCGAATATGTTTTCTCCAAATCACCGAACACATTTTTTCCAAATCGCTGAACACATTTTCTCCAAATCACCGAACACGACTTCTCCAAATCGCCGAGCACATTTTCTCCCAATCGCCAAACATTTTTTGATCGGAGAGCAACGCCCTTTCTTTTGCGCTATGTTCCCCTCGACTGCCTGATTGACCTATGTCTTCAAAGATAAGTAGTCACCTTAGATAGGATGGAGGCTTCACCGGACTCAAGAAATTAGATCCATAGCTACTGATACCAAATCTGAGGACCTGCTTCAACTGACATTGATGATCAACTCGAACACCAATGGCTACATTACCCCTTCCATACCTATAGAGAAACAGAGAAGCATGATAATAAAGAATAGTAGCCTGCTCTTAACGCGTCACTTGCCAACCGCCACCATGAACGAAATTGGTGTTGACATGGCCGGCGCGTGTCCACGTCATGGAGCAGGTAGGGGCACCGAATCCTCTTGCATGGAGGCCACATTGCACCCGTGGGGCCCATAGCACAGTAGTTGGGCCCCACAGCATAGTAGGTGGGCCTGAGCACCACTGAATGGATCGAAGGTGTCACTGTTGAGCTACATCGTTCAGAGGCCTGGGTGCGGCGGAAGGCAGCGGTGCTTCCCTACCGTTCAGGAATCAGAAAGGCAGCACCACCACTTGGTTCCTGCTGGCTGACGTCACCGGCATGACCTCCACTGCTTGGGAGGATGCACCTATTAGTAACTCTTGTTCATAGGATTCGCTTAGTTTAGTTAGTTGCTTTGTCATTCAGTTAGTTCAGTTAGCAGCGCATGAGCTCTAGGTTGTGGCAGCCGTGCGCATAGGAGGCCATGGGCCAAGAATAGCTCATCCACAATGCCTAGGATACGGACGTGAGTGCACTTGTAGGCGTGAGGATGGACATGCAACAAAGCCACAAGGAACAGCGGCACGATCCTGATCTCTGCTGTATTTCCTTCCAATAAAAGGTGAAGAAGAAAAATAGAAAAAGCTGCTCTGTTGTTCGTAGCACCAAAACTGCTTGAGTTCGAGTGATCGCATTTGTGAGTGTTGTGTTGAGTTCATCGCTGAACTCTCATCCTCGCCACCGGCGTACATCGCCGTGGTCAAGACTAACAATTGGCATCGGAGCTGTGAGAGAGGGCCTAGCGTGCCACCATGACGTCGCCGAAGCATCGAGGTGTTCACCGCCACTGGCGGGCACGAAGGAGAAGGGTAGTGGCTTTGGCAGCAAGACTCCATCGTGCACGCCATCTCCAAGCCACTCACTATTGGGCCATTCACGGACCTATGACGCCCGCCATCCAAGAACACGGCGCCCATGAGAGGTCATGGTCGAGCACATGTTCCGGGAGATGGGAGCCTCAGGCAACTAGCAACAGCTGACCAAGACGAATTATGATTCATGGTCGCTGCTGATGAAGTTGAAGATGTAGGCTCGCCACCTCTGGGAAGCAGTTGAGGGCGACGACGTTGACTTCCACGATGACCATTCTGCACTGGATGCGATCTGCTCTGGCGTGCCCCCAGAGATGGTGCCCACCCTGGCGACCAAGTCATCAGCAAAGAAGGCATGGGAGGTGATCCGTTCGATGCGCATCAGTGACGAGCGCGTGAGGAAGTTGATGGCGCAGTGTCTTCGTGTTGAGTATGAGCAGATCACATTCCACGATAGGGAGTCCATCAAAGACTTTGCCCTGCGCCTCTCCAACGTCGTGTAGAGGCTGGCGATCCTCGGCGACCTAGAGCCGGAGCCAAAGGTGGTGGCCAAGTACCTCCACGTCGTTCGACCAAGGTACAAGTAGCTTGTAGTTTCCATCAAGTCCCTCCTTGACATCGACACACTCTTCATCGAGGAGGTCACTGGGCGGCTCAAGGTGGCGACCGATAACAAACCATCGCTGGCCTAGGACGTCACTGACAAACTACTGCTCATGGAGGAGCAGTGGCTAGAGCGCTACAAGAAGCGGGACAAGGACTCCGAATGCGGTAGATTGAGCTCCAGCGGCAGCGGCAAATGTTGGGGAAGCGGCCACGGACATGGCATCGATAGCGACTTGTAGGCCAGTGCGAGCTCGGGCCAGATCATCGCTGATGATGCATGCAAAGCCTATGGCAAGAAAGGCCACTGGGCCAAGGACTACAGAAGCAAGAAGAAGTTGGAGCAGGCCCATGTGGCCTAGGATGATGAGCCCACTTTACTCCTTGCGGTGAGTGATGTGTAGGAGGGGATTCATCCCCAAATCGAGCCGCCGATGCTGGAGGCGAGTGCGGTGACCCTACCACCGATCTGCCACAACAGCTAGCTCCACTTCACCAAGAGCAAGGTGTTCGCCGCCTTCGATGAATCTAGTGACTAGGACCTAAAGCGATGGGTCCTGGACATGGGTGTGTTGAACCACATGTCTGTGGCACGGGCGGTGTTCTCCAGCCTCGATGCTGGCGTCACTGGCTCCATTCAGTTTAGGGATGGCTCCATCGCCCGCATTGAGGGGATCATCACTGTCCTGCTGTCCTGCAAGAACGGTGAGCACCGTGCCATCGCCAACATCTACTACCTGCCCCGCCTCACCGCCAACATCATCTCCATCGGCCAGCTCGATGAGATCGGGTACCAAGTGCTGGTGGAAGATGGAGTGATGCGGGTTCGTGACAAGGAGCGGCGACTCCTTGCCAAGATTCACCACAACCTAGGTCGTCTCTATGTGCTTGATGTCAACATCGCATGGCCGGTCTACTTAGCAGTGCAGGGCGATGAGGAAGCCTAGGTGTGGCACGCCCGCTTTGGCCACCTCCACTTTGGCGCGCTGCACAAGATGGGCAGGGATGGCCTTGTCCGTGGCATGCCCCTGCTGACCCAAGTGGAGTAGGTGTGTGATGCCTGCCTCACCGGCAAGCATCGACAGGTGCCGTTCCCTTAACGCGCTCTAGGGCGCTCATTGGAGGTGTTGCAGTTGCTCCATGGTGACCTCTGCGAGCCCATTACACTGCCAACACCGAGTGGAAATTGGTATTTTCTCCTCCTCATCGACGACTACTCATGGTACATGTGGCTAGCTCTGCTTCCCAGTAAGGACGTGGCATCCATGGCGATCAAGTGCATCCAGGCAGCTGCGGAACGCAAGTCGGGGAAGCTAGTTCTTGCACTCCACATGGACAAAGGAGAATTCCTAGTGAAAGACTTCGAGTAGTACTACATCGAGCTAGGACTTCGTCGTGAGTTGATGGCGCCATACTCCCCTCAACAAAATGGCGTCATTGAGCGCCACAACCAGTCCATGGTCGGGACCGCCCGGAGCATGCTGAAGGCAAAGGGGCTTCCAGGCGAATTCTGGGGTGAGGCAGACATTATGGCCATCTATCTGCTCAACCGATCCTCATCTAAGAGTGTGGGTGGCAAGACCCCCTATGAGCTCTAGACGAGCAGCGTCCCTGGCGTTCAACACCTACGCATGTTCGGCTGCATCATAGACTTGAAGGTAACAATGCCAAACTTGAAGAAGCTCGACGACAGGAGCAGGCGCACCATCTTCATTGACTATGAACCTGGCTCCAAGGCGTATTGGGTATATGACCTGGTGACCCAGCACGTGCACGTCAGCCATAACCTGGTGTTTGAGGAGGCGGCGCAGTGGCTCTAGACCCAGGGCCAGCGTAGTGAGGTGGATGACTTTGTCATTGAACACCTGCCACTGCCCGGATCGATCACCATGACAACGACATTGAGCATGACTTCATCGGCCAGAGCTGCTGCTACACCTTTGGCCTTGCCGATGTCATTAGTCCATGCTTCACCGGCTCAAGGCATAGGGAGCATGACGCCTAGAGCATCATCAGCCAATGCCTCACCAGTGCAAGGCACTAGGAGCATGACGCCGAGCACAACCCCACTGTAGGACATAGACTCAGTGGAGTTTGTGTCTCCACCAAATGCTAGTGCATCGTAGATGCTGGATGTGAACCATGACGATGACGCCCCACTTCAGTACCGGGACATCGACAATGTGCTCGGGCTAGCCATGTCGTCGGGTTTCGCCGCACGAAAGATGGAGGAGCAGCTGCTGTTGGCAAGCGAGGCCGAGCTGGCATCATTCAAGGAGGCATTGGAACATGAGAACTGGCACCATGCCATGCTCGACGAGTTCACCTCTATTGAGGCGAACGACACTTGGAGGCTTGTTGACCCACCACTAGGGGTGCGTCTAATCGGCCTCAAGTCAGTCTACAAGACAAAGCAGGATGAAGTCGGGCTTGTCACCAAGTTCAAAGCCTGGCTCATCACTAAGGGGTATGTCCAGCGCTAGGGCATCGACTTCGACATAGTATTCACCCTGGTTGCATGCCTAGAGTCCGTGAGGCTGCTGCTAGCACTCACTGCAAGCGAGGGGTGGGCTGTACACCATATGGATGTCAAGTCCGCTTTTTGAATGGTGAGCTCCTAGAGGATGTCTACGTCGAGCAGCCACCAGGGTTCATGCTGAAGGGCCAAGAAATGAAGGTGCTCCACTTGATCAAGGCCCTCTACAGACTCTGTCAAGCCCCACGAGCATGGTACTCCAAGCTCGATGAGTCCCTGATGAAGCTCGGGTTCTGACATAGCATGTCGGAGCATGCTGTCTACCTCCGCGTTGTGGGCACACGCCGCCTCATCGTGGGCGTCTATGTGGACAATCTAGTTATCACCAGAGGGGATCCACAAGACATTAGCACCTTCAAGGAGGAAATGAAGGTGACATTCAAGATGAGCGACCTTAGGCTTCTGCGCTACTACCTTGGGCTAGAGGTGACACAGATGGGGAGCGGCATCATAGTCTATCAAAATGCCTATGCTGCAAAGATTCTAGAAGGCGCCAGACTAACTGGATGCAATCCAAATCACACCCCCATGGAGTCTAGACTTAAGCTCAGTAAGTCCAGCTCTGCTCCTCTAGTTGATGCAACAAAATATAGGAGCATAGTGGGCTCTCTCTGGTACCTGGTGAATTCAAGGCCGGACCTGGCTTACTCTATGGGGTACATCAGTCGGTTCATGGAGAACCCGACTACAGAACACATGGTGGCCATGAAGAGGGTGCTGAGGTACATTGCTGGAACCTTGCACTTTGGCTGTCATTACTAGAGGGGGAAGGAGGCATAGCTCACTGGCTACAGCGACAGTGATCTTGCCGGTGATGTTCATACAAGGAAGAGCATCACAAGAGTTCTCTTCTTCCTCAGCTCCAGCATCATCACATGGCAGTCCCAGAAGCAAAAAGTGGTGGCCTTATCTTCCTGCAAAGCAAAATACATCACAGCCACTACTACAGCCTGCCAGGGTGTTTGGTTGGCTCAACTTCTTGCTGAGTTCAAAGGCGAGAAGAGCAGGGCCATCACACTGAAGATCGACAATGAGTCTGCAATTCAGTTGAGTAAGACCTAGTTTTCTGTGACTGTAGTAAGCATATAGATGTGAGGTACCATTATATACGGGAGTGTGTCAAGGAGAGCAGCGTGAAGCTTGAGTCCATTGGGACAATTGAAGAGCTTGCAGACATTCTGACGAAGGCGTTGGGGCGAGAAAGGTTCTGTGAACTACGCTTCAAAATTAGTGTCATTGATGTATAGACCATGAACAAGACTTAGGAGGAGATTTGTTAGTAACTCTTGTTCATAGGATTCGCTTAGTTCAGTTAGTTGCTTTGTCATTCAGTTAGTTCAGTTAGCAGCGCATGAGCTCCAGGTTGTGGTAGCCATGCGCATAGGAGGCCATGGGTCGAGAATAGCTCGTCCACGATGCCTAGGATATGGATGTGAGTGCACTTGTGGGCGTGGGGATGGACAAGCAACAAAGCCGCAAGGAACAACGGCATGATCCTGATCTCTGTTGTATTTCCTTCCAACAAAAGGTGAAGAAGAAAAACAGAAGAAGCTGCTCTGTTGTTCGCAGCACCAAAACTGCTTGAGTCCAAGTGATCGCGTTTGTGAGTGTTGTGTTGAGTTCATCGCTGAACTCTCGTCTTCGCCACCAGCGTACATCGCCGTGGTCAGGAATAACAACCACTACCGGAGACGGCTTCTTTGCCGAGTGTCCTAGACTTTGCCGAGTGTTTTTTATCGGGCACTCGGTAAAGAGGCTATTTGTCGAGTGCCAGATAGAAAGCACTTGACAAACAAATGGCACTCGGCAAAAAGGTTGTTTGCCTTGTGCCGAACACTCGGCAAAGAATAACACTCGGCAAATACCAGGGTTGCCGAGTGTCAAACAATAACACTCGACAAAGGGTCGTAGCCATTAACTTTCGGCAGCCACCGTTAATCCTTTGCCGAGTGTCTTCTCCTGACACTCAGCAAAGAGGCTCCTTTGCCAAGTGTCATTTTTTGACACTCGGCAAACCATATTTTTTTTTTCACTTTTGACCTCCAAACTTTTCTACAGTCCTTAGACAATACCTGGTACTCCATGTTCCAATGTGGCACATTTCTCAGACTTTTTCTATATTTCTTTACTTTATTTCATTTAACTGAATTTTCTTGAATAATTCAAATTATAACCGCTAGTCATTTGAATAATGAAAAAAATGAATGGAAAAATGATATTCATGTTATTTAGTATAATGTGAGGCCGTATCTAGGAACAGACCAACAATTTCAAATATCTTGTTCATGAAACATGACCACGAACTTGCGGTCCAGTTGTTTTTAAATTCTATAAAAAGCAAACGAAGTCTGAAAATCATGAAACTTGTCAAGATGTCAAGATATCATATGTGGAGGCTGTGATAAAAAAATTGAGGAGGTTTCATGCAAGTTGTCACGTACGATGCTTGGAAACCAAAGTCAGCCTCTTTGCCCCGCCGCCGCCGCCCGCACCGCCGCGCCAGCCTTGGCCCACGCCTGTGCCCGCATTGCCGCTGCCCACGCTGTGCCATTCATGGCAGTGCCGCTGCTACCCCCACCCACGCTGCCACACTAGCCCCGGCCCGTGCCTGCGCCGCCGGAGGAGGAGGAGAAAGAGAAGAGGAGGAGGAGAGGAGGAGAGAAGGAAGAAGGAGGAAGAGGAGGAGGAGGAGGAAGGAGGAAGGAGGAAGGAGGTGCCAGCCCTGCCCCCGCCCGCGCCCACGCCATCCCCGGAGCTTCCCCAGCCGTCGCCTTGTCCACCGGCGCCCTAGCCCCTTCACCACCGCTGCCCTACGACGCCCACTAGGTATGCCCTACCGTCATCGTGGTCGTAGTATTACTAGTAGTTGCGGTAGTAGTAGTGGTAGAGTAGCAGTGGTGGTAGTCGTAGGAGTGGTTGTGACATTGTTATATATATATGTGATTGGCTATAATCTTGTGCATGTCGACCATCGTGCCGTTCATATATATGTGCATGTCGGCCATCGTGCCATTAGTTTTCTTGCAGGTTTTGGAAACCTCACCATGCAGGGGAGGTGCTACCAAAATTTTGTATTGACAGTTTTATGTTTCTTTTTTGTAGAGAAGAGCCCGTCGGAGCGGAGCCGGAGTACCTCGGCGACCCCGATCGCCTTCCTCACCGCTGCGGGTCTGCCTGCACCGCGTCACCTTGCCACTGCACTGACCCACCATGGCCCCGCTAGCCTGACTCCACCGCCACCCTAGGTATAACCCCTCTTTCCGTATCATGGTCATAGATCATGTAACTTAGTTAGGCGTCTCCCATTCGAAAGAGATACGGTTGGAAATATGCAGATATTTCCATATCTAAAACCGTATCTGTTTTGAATTGTCCACATTTTTGGACAGCCGGCGGATGCATAGGTGGGGTTAGTTTCCATGGTTTGCTCTGATCTGAGATAGAGTTTCAGCATCATCTCCCTGTTGTTCTCCGGATACACACTCTCCCTGGCAGGACGTGTATTTGGAGAACAACAGGGAGGTGCTGCCGAAATTTTGTCTCGGATAGGAGTAGAGCATGGAAACTAACCCCACATACACATCCTCGTGTGGGATTAGGACCTATCCTCACCTATATGATAGTAGGAACGTCGTGTAGATGCAATTGATGTTTGTATTATTCATCGCTATATATGTTAGAGGATGGAGGACCGTGAGTGGATGTACATGGGCCGCGCAAGTCAAGGTCGGGTCACCAATGAATGGATCGACAAGACCGATGCTTTCTTAGAATGGGCATTTGGCATGGCTGCTAAAGGAGCGAGTAAAATTTGTTGTCCCTACAGCAAATGTGGAAACAGGAAAAGACAAACAAAGAAGGTCATGGGGGAACATCTTTGGAAGAATGGATTTACGGCGGACTATACCCGGTGGGTCTACCATGGTGAAGCCAATCGTATGAGAGAGGAGGTGGTGAGACCATGCGTCGAGGATTATGATGTTGATGCTGGGGTAGCAGACATGTTAAATGACTATCACAAGGCATAGTTCATTGAAGGACGTATGGAGGAGGAGCCAGAGGCAACCGCAAAGGCGTTCTATGACATGTTTGCTGTGGCACAGAAACCCCTTCATGGCTAGACAAAGGTTTCTCAACTGGATGCCATTGGACGCATAATGGCATTAAAGTCCCAGTATAGCCTGAGTCGAGATGCCTTCGATGGTATGTTAACAGTTATTGGCAGCCTGCTTCCGGAGGGTCACCTTCTACTAAAGAGCATGCACGAGTCACAGAAACTCCTTCGTGCACTTAAGATGCCATATGAGCAGATACATGCTTGCTCGAAGGGGTGCATCCTATTTAGGAAAGAATACGTGGAAGCAAAGTATTGTCCAAAGTGTAAATCCTCTAGGTTCCTGGAGGTAGATTCTGGTGATGGCCAGAAGAGGCAGCTTGACATTCTTGTGACAATCCTACGACACCTTCCATTCATATCGAGGATCCAATGGCTATACATGACCGAGGAATCCGTGAAATAGATGACATGGCACAAAAATGGCAAACGATACAATCCTAACAGGATGGTACATGCATCCGATGGTGAAGCATGGACCCACTTTGATGGCATTCATCATGAGAAAGCTAAAGAGGCTCGTAATGTATGTGTTGCACTGGCAAGAGATGGGTTCAATCCTTATGGAATGATGGCTGCCCCATACACATGTTGGCCCATGTTCGTTATCCCCCTCAATCCCCCCGGCGTATGCTTTCAACGACAGAACGTATTCTTGTCGTTGATAATTCCTGGACACCCAGAGAATAATATGGGTGTGTTCATGGAGCCTGTGATTGATGAATTGGTCCGTGCTTGGGAGGAAGGGGTATGGACATACAACCGAGCTACAAAGAAAACTTCAAAATGTATGTTTGGTACCACTACTCCCTGCATGACTTCCTGACGTATGGGATATTCTACGCCTGGTGTGTTCATGAGAAGTTTCCATGTTGAAAGGTCCTTGTGTGGTTTTGGTAATTGAGTGACAACCTAGGTGGACTAATTGTGTTTATGTGAGATACATAGGTGATTAGTCCACAGGTACATATGTGTGAGCAACATATGCCATGATGGTGAAAATGGCTTGGAAATATTGCAAAGCTCACACATGTGATGATGAAAGAACTCATTGCACATGAGACATGACATTGAGTCATGTGATCAAGGTGGAGAAGATCAAGACAAGACTTGGCTTGATGGACCGGTTGCAAGCGTGAAGGGCAAGTCAAAGGCTTTGGAGCGATGGACCGCATGGCGGTGAAGCTTGAGCAAGACTTGGCGCCGATGGACGAAGGCAATAGTGAAAAGTAAGTGAAGTCAAGATCGATGAACCAATATGATCACATGATGATATGAAGTGGATCATATCATTGTTGATCATGTTGGTGCATGTGTTGCATCAACATTGGAGGAGATAGAATGGAATGCACAAGGCAAAGGCATAACCTAGGGCATTTCATTTCACCGGTCATAGGTGTGTAGAGAAGTTGATGATCGGGTTTAGGATAGATGGCCGTACTATCAAGAGGGGAAAACTTGTTTGCATATCGGTCATCTAAGTGCCACTCGAGTGATCTAACTTTGCATCATCGCTAGGATTGAGTGGCATGGCAAGTTGAGTGGCTAATCCTTTGAAAAATGATTGCGAAAATGCTAACACACATACACATGGTGGTGTACACTTGGTGGTGTTGGCACATTTACAAAGGAGATGAAGTTGGAGTTGATGTGGATCAACTCAGCGATGGAACGGAGGTGAGAAGGGTTTGAAACTCCATCGGTGGAGTGTTCGCCCGTAGAGTGCAGAAAGTTCGATGGTGCCACCGATGCACTAGACAGAAAAGATAGGGTTTCATAGAGTGGATCGGACGCTGGTCACGTGGTGACTGGACGCTGGGTTCCAGCGTTCGGACAATGATGGCAGACAGCGTATAGGCGTCGATCATAGACCAGACACTAGCGCTGGAAGTGATCGGACGCTGACTGTGTGCATCCGGTTAGGGTGACGTGTGATGACGTAGGTAGAACAGAGAAGTTGGAAGTGACCGGACACTGGTGCTGCGTCCGATCGTGACCAACCGGACATGTCCGGTACCTTACTAGAAACGACCGGACGCTGGGGTTGCTGCGTCTAGTCAGTTCAAGCTAGATCATCTAGTCATCAGATGACCATTGAGATTGGATGAACAATGTTTGAAGAAGGGGACACATGGCGTGCATCGCACGACCGGACGCTGAGGTCCAGCGTCCGGTCGTCCTGACTTTTGCCTAGTGAAGGGGTAATGGCTCTATTTGTTTGTGGGGTTATAAATAGAAGATATGGTCAGCCTTGGGCTGGCAGCTGAGCACACTAGAGCCTTGGTGGCTTGTGTAGTAGTGCTTGGGAGCCCTCTATCTCACATATACTTGATAGTGATCATTCGATTATGTGAGAGAGCGATTCTAGTGCGATTGCATCATGAGGTTGCATTAAGTGGCACTAGGTGATCGAGTTGCAAGCCAGTGGTGCTTGTTACTCTTGGAGGTTGCCACCTCCTAGACGGCTTGGTGGTGGTCTCCATTGAAGCCCGCAAGAAGCTTGTGCGATGCTCTGGAGAAGAGCTTTGTGAGGGGCATTGTGCTCGCCCCGCGGGAGCCGCGAAGAGCAACTCTAGTTGAGCGTGTCATTGAGCTACCCTCACTTTTGGGGTAGGTTCTTGTGGTGCCCGACGTGCGGGCTTGGCGAGTGATGCCAATTAGCCACCGAACCACCAAGTGAGCGGTCGACACAACGGGGACGTAGCGTGTTGGCAAGCACGTGAACCTCGGGAGAAAAATCATCATGTCAACCTTATTCTTCCTATTGGTTTGCATCCTCGTTACACAAGCTTGTAATTACTTTCATATACATTGTGCTTGTGTAGTTGCTCTTGTAACTAGTTAGCTTGTGTTGCTTACTAGTTACCTTCTTGCTTGTGTAGCATAGAAGTAGCTCCCTTACATGGCTAATTAGGTTTGTGTAACCTTGTTAGTCACTTTGCTTAGTTTGTGTAGCTAAGTATTTTTGCTCTCTAATTTGGCATTGGTTGCCTTGTTATTGAGCATTGCTAGTGAGCTTAGTTGGCTTTGTGCTTTTGCTTACTAGCATGTGTAGGAGCTCCCTTGTTGCTTAAAGTACAAGTGGCATAGGTTTGTGTGACCTTGCTCCTAGAATTGGTTAGGTGAGCTCTAGCTAGCCCGACATGTTTGTTGCTTAATTAGTATCTTTGGAAGGTGCTAGAGAACATAAATAGAGGGGTGTAGTATTGGCTAGACCGATAGTTCTAATTCCGCACTTGTTTCGGTTAGTCGACGCGATTAATTTTAGAAAGGACTATTCACCCCCCTCTAGTCCGCCATCTCGACCCTACAAGTGATATCAGAGCTAGGTCTCTCATTTGTGGTCTTCACCGACCCAAGAGGATGGTGGCTTATGGCTAGATGTTGATTGTCCACACATTTTTGGTAGCACACACTTTACACGATGGAAAAATTGGATGATATGCAATTTTAAGTTTATTTGCCCTCAAATGTGGTGGATGGTAGATGTAGGCTTTTCTCATGTGTTGGATGAAGATAATCTAACTCAAGCACAAGAGAAATGCCTAGATCTTGACATCCAAGCTACTAACATCATGTATAGATCTTTGCATGATTGTATATTTGGAGAGATCATTGACATGAAGACCGCCCATGAGATTTGGAGTTATCTAAATGAGAAGTATGGGATGGTCTCCAATGATGAAGATGAGCCCAAGAAGGAGGCGCATGAGTGTGTTGAGCATGACCACAATTCGGTGATTGTGAAAGATTGCTCCACCTCATGGTCAAGTGATGATGATAATGATCATATCACAAGATCACTTGACAAGATTGATGATGATGTCACAAGTGATGCCAATGATGATGCTACTCCATGCACACTTGATGGTGATAATGATGGATTATGCTCGGGCTATGAGAGTGATGTTTCTTCAAGCTCTCCAACTACTTCACATTGCTTCATGTCACAAGGTGACACTAAGGTATCTAATGTAAATGTGATTGATCTTGATTCATATGAGGAGCTTCTAGATAGATATGGTTGCATGATCAAAGCTTTAGAAATGAGATGGCTAAAACCAAGAAATTAAAAATTGAAAACTCTTTTCTAAAGAACACATATGAACAACAAAAGCATCTACTTTATGTTACTACTTGTTCACATGAGGAGCTAAAATTGGCTCATGAGGAACTTAGTGTTGCTCATGATAACTTGGTACAAGACCATGCTTTTGTCACTAAGGAGATTTCTAATGGAAAAACTAAAACTAGTGAGAGCTCATCACATGGGTCAATTGATCAATCACATATTATTGCTAACCCTTGTGATGTAGGCAAGAAGCATGTATCCACTTCTTGTGATGACTTATTAGATATGCCATGCTCTTCACATATAGATGCTTATTCTACTTCTATATCTTATGAGACTAACCTTTTGAAGGAGAACTATGAGCTCAAAAATGAAGTGAAGAATTTGAGTAATAAGTTAGAGAGGTGCTACAACTCAAAAGTCACCTTTGAGCACATGTTGAAGACTCAAAGAAACTATGGTGACAAGTGTGGCCTTGGCTTCAAGAAGAAGATGACAAAGGGCGAAAGAAAGAGAGAAAGAAAGATGAAGAAGCTACAACAAAGAAAGCTCTCTCATACCATGTGCTACCGGTGTCATGAAGTGGGACACTTTGCAAGTGGTTGCCCTAACATTGAGAAGCTTAAGAAGATAAAAGAAGAAGAGAGGCTCAAGCATGTGAAGTGCTTCAAGTGCCGCACTTGGGGTCACCTTACCTCAATGTGCCCAACCAAGTAATTGGTGAAGCAACTAGAAGAGCCTCAACCAAAGCCACAAGTTGAGCAAAAGAAGACACCCCAAGAGCAAATCAAGATCAACCATTAAGATGGTGGTGAATTGATGATAAAGAAGAAGAAAACTAGAAGGGGTGGAAAAGCAAGAAAAAGAACAAGGCATCCAATGTAAACTCAAGATGCCAAGATGATGAGCAAGAATGAAGATAAGAAGAAAGATTATGCTCACATCAAGTGCTTCAAGTGTGGAAGTATGGGCCACTTTGCCTCTAAGTGTCCTACCAAGCTTGAGAAGAAGGCTCAAGCAATCCATGAGAGGCAATGCAATGAGAAGCACCACATGAGCAAAGAAGAGAAGGCTCAAGCAAAGAGAAAGTGCTACTCATGCTGGGAAAGGGGACACATGGCACAATCATGTCCCCTAGGTGACATTTCTAAGCCTATTTCAATTGTTGATAATAATGTGCTTAGAAAGGATGGTAATAGTACCTCTATGGTTGCTATTGCAAAACATCCCGCTACTCATACTAAGGCGCTGCCTAAGTATGTTGCTCCTAACTTGAGAGGGTCCAAACTTGTTTGGGTACCATCAAAAAGTGGATAATTGATTGTAGGTACCATCGGCATTGGAGACTTGATTCAATTGATTTCATATTGATCATCATATGTAGAGTCAAGATATGAAGCCTAGTGCACATTCAAACCCAATGCCAAGTGAAAATTGAGTGAAGTCCAAAGTGCTATCAACATACAAGTGCTATAATTCAAGTTATTGGTAATTCATTGGGTATATTTGATGACTTACAAATAATTGAGTTGAAGCTTGCTAGTTGGATGATCATAAGCTAACCAAGGTATATCTCTTATTGATCATTTCATTTGGGTGCATATGAGTTGATTGAATTGGATAAATATGCAATGTTACTTGCTATGAGATGATTGAACGGATAATTGATTAGTAGTCAAGTTTGGATTGATTTATGTTGGATAAGTTCATAAGATGACATTTAGTAAGTGGATTGAATGGATTTATATCTTGTGAAAGTATTCAAACAAGTTAGTTTCAAGTTTGATTCATATTTGATGAAGTATAGCTCAAGTGATTGAAATCTGTCCTATAATTGAGAATCTGAGCTAGCTGTGATCTTAGCCATGTTTGAGTAATCAACACTTATTGGATTGGCATAAAAATTGGTGTACATGCTCTAAACTTATGGTATAATATGCTGTACAATTTTCATGAGGATTGGATAATAAATGCTTCGGTTTTGAAGTGGATCTTGTCAGCTATAGTGCAGCTGTTTTCAGCATGTAGCAGTGGTGGAAGAATTGAAATCTGGTAGCAATCTAGAAGTCAAATGAAGCCAAAATTTTTACAGCTACTAGGTAACTTAGTATTACACACCTCCACCAAATTTAGTGGTATTTGGATTTGTACTTTGGGAGATATGCTTATTTCTTTGAAGGGTACAAAATCTGTCAGAAAAGTGACAAATGTTGGATTGATCTAGAGTCACTTTGATTGAAAGGTCCTCAAGTTGGAAATATGTTTACAAGTGTTTGAGGTACCTAAGTTTGGTTTTGAGATGATCTAGAAGCATGACAAGCAAAGAGTACAAGTCTATTTGATTGTGGAGTGTACTTTGCACACATTCGGTACTCAAATTGAAAGATCAAGATCAAACTCAAGATGAAGTTGAAGTTTAAGTTCTAGTGACTATTGGAAATCATTTGGTAGAAAGAAAAGGACTTAAACAAGAAGAAAGAAAAGGACTTAAACAAGAAGAAAGAAAATGACTTAAAGAAGGAATCAAGGTTACTCACCAAGTTAAGTCCATCACTTGGATCAATCAATCAAGTCATTTCAAGTGAGTATCAAGAATGATTCTTGGAGAGAGGTCACTTCTCCCTAGTGTAGGGGCTTGCCACCTATGTGTAGGTGAACCAAGTGTGGTACTTGGAAGGCTAACATGGAAGGGGTGATCCAAGAAACATTTGAGATGCTTAGTTGAAGCAATCAAAAGGGTTGATCAAGAAAAGCAAGCAACACCCAAAAAAGAGCTAGTCATGATATTTCCAGTGGTATTCTCAAATTGATGCTCTCATGCAAGCAAAGATCAAAAGATAAAGCAAGCCAACCACAACAAGAAAGTGCACTTGATCATAAGTGGTATTCATTTCATATGGGTGAAGAATGAAATTCAACATGGTATCTATTGGTCTTCACCAAGCTTATAATTGGACTTCACATTGCTATTGGAGTAATGAATTAGAATCTATGTGACTATCCTCTACTCCAACATAGCAAATGTATCATTGTAATGTGCATGATCATTTCATCCCTTACTAGTATGCGGTTAGTGCATATAGTACATGCTTCATAGGATCATGCATAACAAATGAAATGCTTAAATTCATAGCCTACCACTATTGTTTGAATGATTACTTGATCTAGTGGTTAGTACATGAATTTGTTCATGAGCTAGTGAACCCAAGTACTTGACTTAATTTGGATTGCTAACAAGTGATAAGTACAACATTGGCAAGATAACCCTTGCAAGAGGTGTGAAGAAGCTTGTCATTGGTTCAAACCGGACTTGGAAGCTTAGGCAAAACAATTTAGTTCAAGTCAATCATAGAAGCTCATGATAGTGATAAGAGTACAAGCACAAGACAATAATATAAATGGATATCTAGTTTGTTTGTTTCAAATGGTATCTAGACTCAAGTATTTTATCAAGAATCTACAAATGATGTCTAGATCAACTCACAAGTGATATCCTATAAGTGGTACTCATGAAGATAGCAAATGTTCAAGAAATGGTTTTTATTGAAAAATCCAACAAGTGGTTCCATACTAGAAGATTCTTTCAAGTGATATCACATCTACACATAATATCAATCATGCAAGAAAATGGTTCCACAAGTGATCCTCAACTTTTAGTGATCATCAAATGAAGAATGCATCCCTCACCTACAAGAGCTCAAGTGTATCAAATGGATGACCCATGCTATCACATAGGGGGAGGTGTCCCACAAATTTATCTCAAGATAAAAAATCTCATGTGTGGTATCTCAAGAAGCCCTACACAAGATACAAGTGGTACAAGTTACAAGTGAAGTGGTGTCATTCCAACAATCAAGTGATGTCCATAAAAAATGCAAGATTCAAGCCTCAACCATCTACCCCAAACGTATACCTTTGCATCAATGAGAAGCTCACCTTTTATGGAAATTGATGACAAAGGGGGAGAGATTGTACAAAGATATGAAAGCTTTGAGATTGAGATTATACAAGAGGGAGAGATAAGATATAAAAGCTCAAAGAAGTAGAGGTTGGACATGGATATGGACAAAGAGGGAGCAACATTGAAGAAAAGAGATGGATCAAAATTTCTTGGACAAGAGAAGCACACAAGTAGGGGGAGCAAGCTCATGAACTTTGATTGATTGCATTTGATATGTGCATATTCATGTGCTTGCTTGCATTGCATAAGCTTTCAAATTCAATATGCATGCTTGTGTGGTGTATGCTAGTTGTAGAACTTGAATGATGATTTGATAACTAGCATGCATAGGATGATAGCTAGACATTTGGTATGATTTTCAAGTAATGCTAGTACCTTGCTTTTAATGTTGATCTCACAAGGTATCTAGTGCTTTTATTTCCAAGTGATATCTAGCTAACCATGGTGCTAAGGATAAACTTAAAGGTGCAACTCCGATTGGTACACGCTTCAAAGGTTTATTCTATACACCTTAGCATCATTTTGTAGTAATTACTCTCCCACTATTTTAATCTATGCATATGTACGACCTTCAAATCAAACACTCTAACACATATGTAGGGGGAGCTAATACTACCATCTTGGGTTTATGGTACTTGTCCAAAATCATTTTCACATGGTAAAATTGCTTGGGCAAGCAACATGAATCCAAAAGAGCTTAATTTCTATATCTTTGTAGAGTTGTGATCAATTACCAAAAAGGGGGATATTAAAAGGTCCTTGTGTGGTTTTGGTAATTGAGTGACAACCTAGGTGGACTAATTGTGTTTATGTGAGATACACAGGTGATTAGTCCATAGGTACATATGTGTGAGCAACATATGCCATGAATGTGAAAATGGCTTGGAAATGTTGCAAAGCTCACACATGTGATGATGAGGGAACTCATTGCACATGAGACATGGCATTGAGTCATGTGATCAAGGTGGAGAAGATCAAGACAAGACTTGGCCCCGATGGACAAAGGCAACAGTGAAGGGCAAGTCGGAGGCTTTGGAGTGATGGACCGCATGGCGGTGAAGCTTGAGCAAGACTTGGCGCCGATGGACGAAGGCAACAGTGAAAAGCAAGTGAAGTCAAGATCGATGAACCAATATGATCACGTGATGATATGAAGTGGATCATATCATTGTTGATCATGTTGGTGCATGTGTTGCATCAACATTGGAGGAGATGGAATGGAATGCACAAGGCAAAGGTATAACCTAGGGCATTTCATTTCACTGGTCATAGGTGTGTAGAGAAGTTGATGACCGGGTTTAGGATAGATGGCCGTACTATCAAGAGGGGCAAACTTATTTGCATATCGGTCATCTAAGTGCCACTCGAGTGATCTAACTTTGCATCACCGCTAGGATTGAGTGCGTGGCAAGTTGAGTGGCTAATCCTTTGAAAAATGAGTGTGAAAATGCTAACACACATAGACATGGTGGTGTACACTTGGTGGTGTTGGCACATTTACAAAGGAGATGAAGTTGGAGTTGATGTGGATCAACTCGGCGATGGAACGGAGGTGAGAAGGGTTTGAAACTCCACCGGTGGAGTGTCCACCCGTAGAGTGCGGAAAGTCCGATGGTGCCACCGGCTCACTAGACAGAAAAGATAGAGTTTCACAGAGTGGACTGGACGCTAGTCATGTGGTGACCGGACGCTGGGTTCCAGCGTCCAGACAGTGATGGCAGACAGCGTACAGGCGTCGATCATAGACTGGACTCTGGCGCTGGAAGTGATCGGACGCTGACTGTGTGTGTCCAATCAGGGTGACGTGTGATGACGTAGGCAGAGCAGTGAAGTTGGAAGTGACCAAACGCTGGTGCTACGTCCGATCACGACCGACCGGACGCGTCCGGTCATGTCCGGTACCTTACTGGAAATGACCGAATGCTGGGGTTGCTGCGTCCGGTTAGTTCAAGCTAGAGTGTCCAGTTGTTAGATGACCATTGAGATCGGATGAACAACGTTTGAAGAAGGGGACACATGGCGTGCATCGCACGACTGGACGCTGAGGTCCAGCGTCCGGTCGATTGGACCGGAGCGTTCGGTCGTCCTGACTTTTGCCTAGTGAAGGGGTAACGACTCTATTTGTTCATGGGGTTATAAATAGAAGCCATGGTCAGCCTTGGGCCAGCAGCTGAGCACACTAGAGCCTTGGTGGCTTGTGTAGTAGTGCATGGGAGCCTACCATCTCACATATACTTGATAGTGATCATTCGATTATGTGAGAGAGCGATTCTAGTGCGATTGCATCGTGAGGTTGCATTGAGTGGCACTAGGTGATCGAGTTGCAAGCCAGTGGTGCTTGTTACTCTTGGAGATTGCCACCTCCTAGATGGCTTGGTGGTGGTCTCCGTTGAAGCCCGCGAGAAGCTTGTGCGGTGCTCTAGAGAAGAGCTTTGTGAGGGGCATTGTGCTCACCCCGCGGGAGCCACGAAGAGCAACTCTAGTTGAGCGTGTCATTGAGCTACCCTCACTTTTGGGGTAGGTTCTTGTGGTGCCCGACGTGCGGGCTTAGCGGGTGATGCTAATTAGCCGCTGAACCACCAAGTGAGCAGTCGACACAACGGGGACATAGCGTGTTGGCAAGCGTGTGAACCTCGAGAGAAAAATCATCATGTCAACCTTGTTCTTCCCATTGGTTTGAATCCTTGTTGCACAAGCTTGTAATTACTTTCATATACATTGTGCTTGTGTAGTTGCTCTTGTAACTAGTTAGCTTGTGTTGCTTACTAGTTACCTTCTTGCTTGTGTAGCTTAGAAGTGGCTCCCTTGCGTGGCTAATTAGGTTTGTGTAACCTTGTTAGTCACTTTGCTTAGTTTGTGTAGCTAAGTATTTGCGCTCTCTAATTTGGCATTGGTTGCCTTGTTATTGAGCATTGCTAGTGAGCTTAGTTGGCTTTGTGCTTTTGCTTACTAGCATGTGTAGGAGCTCCCTTGTTGCTTAATGTACTAGTGGCATAGGTTTGTGTGACCTTGCTCCTAGAATTGGTTAGGTGAGCTCTAGCTAGCTCGACACCTCTGTTGCTTAATTAGTATCTTTGGAAGGTGCTAGAGAATATAGATAGAGGGGTGTAGTCTTGGCTAGACTGATAGTTCTAATTCCACACTTATTTTGGTTAGCCGACACAATTAATTTTAGAAAGGACTATTCACCCCCCTCTAGTCCACCATCTTGACCCTACACATGTCTAGTATGCAAGGAAGGTCTAAGGTTCATTTGGTTGCAGAAGGGTGGTAAGTATTCATCGCTCGACAAACATTGGCAATTCCTCCCTCTTGACCATGCATTCAGACGAGACATCAAGAACTTTATGAAAGGTGTCATAGTGACAGACCCTGCACCACCAATAATGACTGGTGCCGCAGTTCATGAACAGATAGATGGTCTCGTGGTCAATCCAAAAGGTGGTTTTGTGGGATATGTAGAGCAACATATGTGGACTCATAAGTCAGGCTTGACTCGGCTCCCCTATTTTGATGACCTTCTCCTTCCACACAACATTGATGTAATGCACACTAAAAAGAATGTCGCCGAGGCACTTTGGGCAACAATCATGGACATTCCTAACAAGTCAAAGGACAACGTTAAGGCTAGAGTGGATCTGGCAATGTTATGCAATAGACCAAACCAACATATGAAGCCTCCTAGTCACGGCAAGACATGGAGAAGGCCTAAGGCCGATTTTGTCTTGAGCAAGCTCCAAAGAAGGGAAGTACTAGAATGGATGTAGACGTTAATGTTCCCTGATGGGTATGCAGCTGATCTGAGGAGGGGAGTGAACTTATCTACTATGCGAGTCTTAGGGATGAAGAGTCATGACTACCGCATATGGATTGAGCGGCTTCTTCCGACGATGGTTCGAGGCTATGTCCCTAAGCATGTCTGGCTAGTGCTGGTAGAGTTGAGCTATTTCTTTCGCCAAATTTGTGCCAAGGAGTTATCTTGGACCGTGATTGCTGACTTGGAAAGAATGGCACCTATGTTGCTCTGTAAGTTGGAGAAGATCTTTCTACCCGGTAGTGATGGTTGCTTCAAGAGTGTTGGTTCTTGGCTTAAGCCAATAGTGTTGAACAAGCCTACACTGTCGGTTTATGGCTCAAGCCAGCAGTGTTGATCTAGACAACACTGTCGGTTGATGGCTCAAGCCGGCAGTGTTGAACAAGACAACACTGTCGGTTTATGGCTCAAGCCGGTAGTGTTTTGCAAGACAACACTATCGGTTTGTTGATAACCGGTAGTGTTTTGCAAGACAACACTGTCGATTTGTTGCTAACCGGTAGTGATGGCCCATTCGCATTTTATTGTTTTATAATTGATTTTAATTTATATTTTTTTGTGGAATCGGGTTTCGCTTTATATACGCTACGTAGACGATAGGTCCATCAATATTAAACATTACAAATATTATGATTACAATTCAAATGTTCTTATCCACATCTCGATCCCTCAAAATAAAAAAGAAATATTCTTGGACTTCACACATGCTTCTCGGACTTCTTACAATAATCTAGCGAGCCGCTCTGGGCCATACTGGTCCTTGTACCTCACGGATTGTGCAATGGAAAATACTCCATCTTTTTCCAATACCTCAGCTAAGATGAATTTTGCGAGCTCCAATTGCAGTGCGACGATCTCCATGTCTAACAGCCTTTGGTGGTTATATTTCTTGCGCTGTCGTTCAAAAAAGATGATATCCAAAGAGGAACATTAAATCATTTTGTTGAATTATTAATAGACATAAATGAAATGGAGATTATACACACCAACTTATTGGCTTCTTCCGATTTTCTACCGATGTAGCGAAGCATTGCCCACATTACATAAAACTCGCATTCATTGTTTCCCGCCGGCTGTGACAGGTACTTCCCCTCCATATCGACAACCTTGAATGGGACCGGCGTCCCACCGATATGTCTTCTTCGGACACTGAACAACATTAAATGGAGAAACATTAGAAAACGGTATGTGTGATTAGAAAATAATATGTTATTAGGATCGCTTACTAATTCAGCACTATCACCTGTGCATCCAGATGATGAAATGGTTTTTTCTTTGAGTACCACACCTCGATCAGATTTTTGGCAAGATTGACACAAATGAAAACTAAATGGTTGCTACAATCACAGAATCCTAATTATCGAATAATCTTAACGAAAAAAGAAGCATAAAATTAAAAGCCGAGAACACATACTCGCAGTTGTAGGCTAGAAGTATGTGGGTTTTTTTCTTTATTATGAATTTATCGAAAACAGTAATCAATCTCTGTTTTAGGTCTTCCACGTCACATCCATAGAGGCCTAGACATGTCCTCTCATTGACTCGCAGAATGCAAAATTTTGCTATACACCTACATAAAATCATGGGAAGTCCTCAAAAGTTAACAATTTGTCTTGAGAGAGTAGTTAATTGTAATATCATGCGTGTAGGGTACTTACATAGTCCACAGCATCAACATTTGAACATCGAGAGAGCGTTTCTAGTATAGCTAAAACAAGCACTCCCACTCGACATCGAACTTCTCTTCTTCAGGATAATGGAAAACATGTGGCGAATGGATAATAATCTCAAAACCAAAGTCGTCTATCTCTGTTGCTTGAGCCATGTAATATTCATGCAACTGGTGCGTATATGTTGTCAGATTTTTATACTCCTCATCGGGAACCAAAAGATTGCCCCTTTCATACTTCATTGCCGGTGTTGCCGTCCCTTGTACATCATAATAGATGGTTGCGGCCTCTTCCATGGTTAATCCTGGGTTGTCTTCGACGTACTTCTATATGTTCCTTAAATCTTTATTGTGTATTTCTTCGTCTCTTGTTGTAGCGTATTTATTCTGTGTTTGCCTTTCGAATTCGGACTTCAACAAAGACAAAGGTAGTGAGACATAGAGATTGAAGAAACTAACACAATCTTCCTTCAAGATGTGTGCTATAAATTTTTTTTCATCAAGATGGTAACGCTGCCACTGAACGACCTTTTTCTTTTCTGTTGGTCCACTTTGGGAGCATTAGCGACCAAATCCAAGGACCTTTTCTATGACTTCGAGGATGTCCTTGATCTTGTTTTAGGCTGAGGTGGAGGAGGAGGAGGATGATGACGAGAATTCTATTTTCCCAACGCTGATGAAGATGGAGGAGGAGGGAGAGGAGGAGGAGGAGTCTCTTTTCTCGGAGCTAATGAAGATGGAGTCGGACGAGGAGGAATAGAAGGAGACCTCTGTCTTCTCGGGCGTGATGGCTCTGGATGAGGAGGGGAGTGATCTCTGCTGGAAGATGGTGAGTGATCATCGTGGGTGGGCAAAGACTCACAGTCGTCCTCATCATTAGAGGACAATTGATGGTCAAGCTTAATGAACCACTTGTGCCAAGCCACTTGAGAGCCCTTGTTTTGACCAAGTTTTGGCCTGTCTTCTGCTATGGGGTACTCAATGGGTATCTTGTTAAACTTCTTATCAAGTATTCTGTCAATGGTGATGTGAGCGTACCCCAGTGGAATTGGACGACCATTAATTGTCCCATCTCCCACAGGCCAGGCCTGGCCGAGCGCCACCTTGTCCTTTGTCCATTCCTGACGGATGTACAACCTAACATTGACGGGTTCAGTGATGTCGTCCACTGAATGAGGCACATTCGCCTCTTCTTTGTCGAGTGGGGTTGATCCGCAGCTGCTGTGACACCTAAACTATGGGCTAAAGGCAGTAGGAGTAGGGTTTTGTGGTACTACTGACCCCTTGGATAGCAAATTTTGCTCGACTCGTGCTTCAATAGTCGCCTCAATCTATGCTTCCATTCTGTCTTCCATCTCTTTTAGTCTCCTCAAATACTCTATCTCTTGTTCTGCTCTACCCCTCGAGTGGCTCCGATAAGTGTTAGATTCTTTGGGGAATGCTAGTTTCCAAGGAACAACACCGGTTCCTCTAGTGCGACTAGGGTGCTCCTTAGTTCTAAGTGCTTGGGTGAGCATGTCTTTCTCTCTATTAGAAGTGCGAGTCCCTTGCCTCACCTCCTTAGTTACCTAGGAGATCCTCTGGATGAGTTCGCTCATGGGTTGATTTGAGGAGCTAAAGCTCCCGTCCTTGGCGTGCCATACATTTCTCCCCATATGGTATAATACCGATCTGGGCTCCCAATCGGTGGTCTCAACCTCAACGCCTTCCTCAGTAAGGCAATCTATCTTTTGAAGTTCTGCTACAAATTCTGGCATCTTTTTGGCATAGCCACGAGAGCCGAGATGATGAGGATTTATCACTTTTTGTGAATTCTCCTTATTCTTCCTACTCAGTTCTAAGTACTCCTCAAATAACCTATATTCCTTGAAATCCTGCCAGAAGTCCTTCTGCTTGCTAAACTGTCCACCATTGAAATCTGGTTCTTTATTTTGGAGGACAAAATTCTTATACAATGTCCCCTTGAAATTCTTTAAGCATGTCCCCATGATTTCTTTTGCTTTTTTCTTGACTAACTCCCTGTCATACTCGGTTGGGAAAGTGAAATACTCTGGGATCTTGACATCCCATATGCAATCCTTCTCGCTTTCGGGAACCCTCCACCGGTCATCATCTTTCCTAATCCACTTCCTGTACTTAATCAGGATGAAGTCCCTAACAAGTAACTCGAGGATAGTCTTGTATTTGGTCAAAGCTATAGGCGGTGAGAGTGGATCCCCGAATTTATTGAACTCAGTAATGTGCCAGTGTGCATTCCTACCAACATGAATCTTTGACACGCCTCGCTTGGATCTAGCCTTCCTGCTACCCGAACCCTCTAGCTCCTCGGCCAGCGGAAGCTTATGCTAGCGACACCAAGTAAGCTATGACCCTCTTAATTGATTAGCATGTGTGGCTACATAGTCACATGATACCAAAGTTACCTGGCCATCTTGGTCATTTTGACCTAGATCGAGCACGCCGGACAAGGTCCATGGCTACTCGTTCTCATCGACCTAATTGACACCGTCACCATTTGTCTGATCATACGGCTCTCCCGTCCTAGCGATATCAGCCGCTTCTTGTTGCCGATCTGTTCTTCGGCGATGGGGTAACAGGCGACAATGAGTCATGGCTGTGACACGATCGTGGTTAGTTTTGGCCGTGGACAACTACAAGTAGCATATGTTCACATATATATAATATGTTTAATACAAAGCGATGACCATTGCCATAAATAAAAGCATGACATCTTTCCAAGACCAAGGAGCAATTCTCCTAATCTTCACATCTCCGGTGGGTGGCTTCTCTTCGATCTCCAGTGCCAGCGGATGGCCATGGTTTGCATTCATTGGACCATAGTTGGCCGGTTGCCCATGGTTTGCAAGGTAGGTCGGATGACTATAGCAGGCCCTTAAAGCTTCAGCTTCTGTGTTGTATTTTTTGTGCAAATTACCAGGGTAGCGATTGACTTAAGCATAGCAATCTTCCCAGGTTCGATAAATCCCAGGCATGTGACCAACATGCACTACATACCATGCCATAGTTGCCTATACATTTAAGTAAATTAGGCATGTGGTAAGTGGTAATGGTAACTCACTGAGCAAGAGTTATTATTCAAGTTATATGGGCAAACTAAATCTATTTAATGTTCTTTATCCTTGATATGATAAAAAATTGTCTCAATAATTGGATTGTTTATTATTCGGAGATCAATGTGGTTTAGTAATCATACTTGTTGTTACTACCGAGCCAATTTTAAAAGTTGTTTTTAACTTTTTTTCCTAGAACAAACATCTATAGATGCCTTTTTTAAGCATGCTATACATTCCATCAAAATCAATTGACACTCTACCTATAGCAATTATACATGTACACATTTGACAAGAATCCATCATTGCTTAAGCAAGAGCATAAATTCTTATCTAACTCTTACACAAACAGAATACTCCCTAACGTCACAAATAAGACATCCATAGTTATTAATGTGTACCTTTGACTGCTAGTTTCCATTGCTTGCAATAATTACAAAGTATAGATATATCATAACATTATGCAACTACTATTTGAGACAGATACGCTCATATCATTGTCACATATTCAATCTAACTATGTCAAGAGGTGTTGATGATCAATGTTTAAATACTTAGACTGCACACAACGCAAAAGGTCACTTAGCTGTGACTTGAGGGAATAACTTGTTG